>NW_008794888.1:11258795-11275117 GCF_000699145.1 Aptenodytes forsteri | reverse complement strand
TTTCTTTTCTCTTTTCCTTTCTTTCTTTCTTTCTTTCTTTCTTTCTTTCTTTCTTTCTTTCTTTCTTTCTTTTTCTTTCTTTCTCTCTTTCTTTCTTTCTTTTTCTTTCTTTCTCTCTTTCTTTCTTTCTTTTTCTTTCTTTCTCTCTTTCTTTCTTTCTTTTTCTTTCTTTCTCTCTTTCTTTCTTTCTTTTTCTTTCTTTCTCTCTTTCTTTCTTTCTTTGTCTCTTGCTTGCTTGCTTGCTTGCTTGCTTCCTTCCTTCCTTCCTTCCTTCCTTCCTTTCTTTCTGTCTGTCTGTCTCAAGAGACAGGACTTGGTTTGCAATATTTACCATGAGTTTTCAATTGCTGTTTCTTGTTTGTTTGTTTGTTTGTTTTTCCAGATAGTGAACTCATCCTTATAATAGTGGGTACAGTGTTTGGAGCAATTATCCTGAGTTTAGTGATAGCAGTCTCTATTGTTTCAGTAAGGTAAGATTATTTCTGACAATTGAATAGAAGCTGCATTGCTGCATGTTCCTAGAGAACTAAGCAGAAATTTAGAGAGGGGTAGGGCTGTGAATGTGGTTGCATGCCTAGTTGGGCAGACAAGTTCATTTAAGTCATGTAGCCATTAGAATTTGGTTTTGCCTGTGTGCTCTCCCCAGAAGTATTTATTCTCTTGCTATGAATCTGAGCATGAAAGCTTCAGCCAAGTCTTTCAAAATACACACCTGACCCATTAATCCTACTCCTGCCCTAGCCAGTACTGATATGGCATCTGGATCAGGCTGAAGAAGGATGCTGATACCAGAAGACTGTGTGGCCCAAATTCAGACCCTCTGCAACTTTCCCTGCTAGCACTTCAGCTCAAGGCCTGGCATGCCCCTTTCAGCTCAATACAGGTGCCATTTCCAGCCAAGTATCTCTTTAAAGCTTACTATTCCTGGTGTACTGGCAAATTCCCAATTGCAGTGGCACCTCCTCACTTGTCTCCATACAATAAATATAGAAACACTCAAGCAGCTCCTCTGCCTTTGCTCCCAGTGCAGCCCAGGTAAAGATGCCTACAAGACCACGCATAGCAAGCACAGCTTGCCAGCAGGTGCACAAGCTGGTGCCGAGTGTGTGTGCGATGTATGGACTTGTGATCACAAGCAATTCAAATGCATCGTTTGAGTGTCCAGCTTTGGCTGCAGGCACGAGGGCAACTTTTCTTAACTGGGCCTAATTAATGCCTCATTTCTTCCTCTGAATAGTCAGTTAGAGCTAGTGGTGGTCAAGGAAACTCCTTCACTCTAGGAACTAGTTGAAAGAGGCCAAAGTCCCCCTTTGTCTCTCCTGGCAGCTTAGCCTCATCTATGATAAGTGATGCCAAACTTTGCACTCTGTCATTGATAACAAGGGTTTTGCAATAGGTATGCTAGAAAAATCTGTTGCATGTTTCAGAACAGGACTGAGCATTCAAAATAAGGTGGGAGTGGACAAAATAAAATAAGGTGGGAGTGGACAATTCAGTAAGTTGGACTTACTCAATAAGTAAGGCACACTAAAAGGTCTTTTAAAACTCCTTTGTTCTTTCATTTCCTCTGAAGAGCCAAACACAAACAAGATCCAGAGAAGAAGAGCCTGATAAAGTCAGGATATCCCAACCCAGATACCTCTGATGATAGAGAGACCGTGAAGTTCCCCAGAGTCCGGACCACTTCCGGCCATGCGAACCCTGGATATCAGCCAAACAACCCATATGAGATGTGTTCCTCAAACAAAGGTCGTTTTCCGAAGAGCAGTTATGATGATTTGGTAAGTGTTTCACACAGGCCTACGGGAATTGTGTTTCTGAACTGTAGCATTGTGGGCTACAGACATTGTTGGAACCTAAACTCCACTCTGTCCATCCTCCCTTGATCTAGAAGGCCAAATGGTATAAAGGCAACCAAACAACTGTAGCTGCAGCTGAAAACATTTCCCTAATACAGAGATCAACACTCATCTTATGAAGAACTTTTTAAAGCCCCAGTAGTCATCCTTGAGTCACCAGAGGGAAACGTGAAAAGCAAGGGTCAAAGCAACAGTTTGGCTGCCCAGTGGTCTGCTGTGTCATAGGACATTTGTCTGCATTGACCAAACACATCCTTCAGCATAGGCACGCATGCAAGCACCGCAGGCTGTTACAACCTGTGCTTCTTTTAAGCCAGCTGTAGTGTCAATAGGTGCTGCAGTGGCACTTCCCAGATGCAGCTTCATCAAGATTCACAGTCAGCTTAAGCTGGAACAGCTGCCCAGAGGGTCGGTGTCCTCCCACCCGCTCTGCCACTGTCTAGAGGCAAGAGCCTCTGCAGGTGCTGCAGCATTGCAAAGGGGTAAAGTGTAAAGTGCCATGAAAAAGCTAGCACAGCTTTTGCATTGATATAGCCCAGAGAAGCCTGTTCACCAGAAGCATGTCATTAGCTGGAAGGCGTGTTTTGAAAAAACTGCCTGTTTTATCCTTGAACTCTGCAAGGGAGCTGCGGAGGGAGCAGGGGCTTGAGAAGTGCTACACTGTGATATGATTGATTTGCTGGGTTCTGCATGCTTCCAGTAAATGGGAAGCACATTGTCCATTCAAAACTCATTTACATGACATTTTAGCTTCACCTCTGTGGTGCAAGAAACTACCCCTGTTTAGTGAAGAAAATCTGTTTAATTGTAATACACTTATGTGTTTTGCAGAATTGAGGCCTAAACCATGATAGAAGCAACACAGAAACCTGAGGTTTAAAAACCAAAAAAACATGCTTTTAAAAAGCTGCCAATTAAGAGAAGAAAAACTGTTAGTTGGTTGATTGATCAGATTCACATCGATTTTGGCATTTCTCCCTTTCCGAAGATGTCAACTTTTCACTGATTAAAATCTTCCTGTAAAATACATTTGGTTTTCCTTGAGGGTTGGTGTGTCACTTACAGAGAGGGCTACCATGCGCTGAACTATTCTGAGAAAGGAGCTTTCTGACCCAGAGCTACTCTTTATTTCTTTTCTTGTCCAAATTCTCTGTAGTATGAAATATCACAGGAGCCTGAGGGCTTTAGGATGCAGAGCAAATACTAAGCGACCAGAGCGGTAGGAGGATGGACGACCACCACGACAATGGGTCAGACCAAAGAGTTTCACAGCCTCTCACCAATGCAGTTACTTCAGCAGAAGAGACAACAAAGTCCATAACCCCAGATTCTCTGAAGATTTTCTGAAGGAAGACCCCTGCTTGAAAAAGATCATGGACAACTCTCTGAAATAAGGGAAAAATGAAGCAGAGAGCAGGGAGAAGAAGAGGACTTTTAAAAGAACTAACAGGCTCCAATTCTTTCAGGAGGCCAGTATATTGGCAAGAGACTGAGTGTAGACAAGATACCAGGATTTTAACCCTGCTGTTTTTCAGTTCTTCTGGAAGATGGTCCAGGCAATATGTGTGTTGCTGAAAAATGGCAGCACCCAGAGCTTTGCCTGTTATTGCGCTCACTCCATTTCAGCTACCGGCAGCCTGCCTGGCTTTGGGCAGATCAAAGTGAGATCAAAACTGTTCTTCATGAGAACCTAACCTGCTTCTCTTTACTGTACCACATACAGTCTTTTTCCCCTCCTCAACCCCCCAATATTTCCTATCTGAAAGCATTCAGTTCAGATCTCTGCTGACATGCATTGTGCGAGACAATGGTACTTGTCTGACCTTTTATGCAGCCTTCCTTCCCAATACAATGACAAGAAACAATATCTTCAAACAAACACTATTGTTCTCTATCTTGCACAACTATGATCATTTTACATTCTCAGCTCCTATGGAAAGTGTTAGCACTTTTTTTTCTCTTGCACTCTTTACATTTTGATTGAACCATCTTAAGCCTTTTTATTTTTCATTTCTTACCTATACTCAATAAATCAGTCTGTAAAAGAATTCCCATTTTACTGTATTTTAGTGGGTGTGCATTATCTATTGACTAGCATTAACATTTCCTTATATATAAAATATATATATATGCACAAATATGTACATATATTTATAGATTAAGTTAATTTAAAGCATCATTTAATTCCATGTTATATTTTGTGTTTTGGTTTTTATATATGCAGATGAACTTTTCCTATTAAACATTACTGTTTCTTAGTACCAAGGCTTTCTTATATTGCTGCCCAGTGGTGTAAGTGTTTTTTTTACAACTCCAGAGACTATTTTATGTTAAAATTTGCGCAGAGTTTAGATGCAAATGTGCACAGACTGGTTACATCAGCACCCAGCTTTCACTCGGAGGTTCCGATCAGAAATATTATTAAATCTTAATGAAGCTAAAATATTTATTGTTGTAGGGCTGGCACCAATTTTCTGTGATCACTTTCGATGGGAATTGTGTAGTTAATGCAGCTGGGTCTCCTTTGAAAATGCCGGAAAAGTTTCTCTCTGTGATGGCAGCTTTGTGCATATCAGTCTGTTAATATCACACAGCTAAAGAAAGAAGCATCTTCCAACTTAAATGACAAGTTTAGGGGCCGGTGGTAGAGAACACTGTATGTGGCTGTAGAGGTTACCAGGATGTGCACGCGGACAGGTTGTTCCAGTGCTCTCGGTGATCAAAACCAGCTCCCACTCGCCAGTTATGCGGTTGAAAACTGGGAACTAAACAGTCCTGAGCTTTCATGTGGCTTCTCTAGCAAAAGATGGACCCTGCTTTCTCTGAACCACCTGCAATGAGGAGTTCAGAGAAGTAGCCTGGTGAGAAAAAGTGCAAGTTTCTCTCTGTTGTTTTCCTGGGTTTTCACTGTTAACTGGCAGAATTTCTTCCAATTGACTCCTGTCACCTTTGCTGCTGTCACCTGGCTGCACAGTGCCTGCCGTTGGCAGGTGTCCATAGAAGACCAGGTTCTGGTGGCCTTAGCCACCCTCCACTGGCTGTGTGCATCTCAACATGCACAAGGCGACCTTCACTCCATATGAGCAGGGCTAGCTGGATTTAGCTAGTCATGATACCTTATTCAAAGGATGGTAGAGATTTGGTCTTATTTTCTTGACTTTTCCTCTGAGAGTACTCACCTGTGAGGAGTGAAGCAAGGCATGGTGGCTACCCTTAGCACAAGAGGCAGAGAGGCCCCGTCCTTCCTCACGCTTGGAAAGCCCTACAAGGGAGACCAGCTCCCTTCCACAAGTGTCATTAATGTATGGCCCCCCATACCTGCTACCCCCTTCTTCTTCTTTGAGCCCTGTGTGTCCCCACCATTCCCCAGGTGGAGAAGGTGCTCCCTGCTTCTAATCCCTCTGCTAAGCCCTTTCCCTTTCTCCTTTTTCCCCATTTTTCAGCAGCAGGAAAAGGTTCTGCTGCCAGCAGAACACTCCAGGGAGTTTGCACTGGGCGAGGCACTGAAAAACGGGTGGGATACAGGCAGAACAGATGGCAAAAAGCCATGAAGCTCAGTGTAGACTTCTACTTTGTTCAGCTGGCTGGTTTTGCTTCGATACCCACTCCTCCCCTTCTTTGTATGGCAGACCGAAACTTGGGATTACGTGGAGTCTAATAAAAAGATTTCTCTATATCAAGAGTAACAGCCCATGCATCATGGTCTTTCACTGAGGTAAATTGCCTAGTTCCATCAGCTTACTGCAGAGGATCCTTAAAATACATGTAACAGGAGCCTGCTAAGGAGGCACATGAAAAGGCTTTTAAGTGTTATCTCTTATTCTTTCCCAACACAATAGGGGTTGGAAATGCAGCTGAAAGCTCAACGATAAACGAAACTTTAATGCAGTAAAACTTTATTGAAGGTGGGATATCTAGACTTTTGCTGTCATTGATAATAAAAGCCACAAAAGTAGTCAGGTGTTTGCGTCATTTAACTGCAGAGGAATTTTCATTGCTCTAGTTCAAAGCTAATTTCTGCAGCTGCAACCAGTTCTCATTTAGTCTGTGCTGGGGAGGGGCTATCAGATACTACTGTAAGCCTACTACTCTTTAGCATTTCAAAGGCTGCTACAGCTATTTTATCTGGACTGAAATTCTGTACTGAAAGGGCAAACTCTCAGATATTTCACTTCTGTTTGGCTATTAGCAACATGTGATTCTGTTGGGAAATGTGATCACGAAAAATAGCTCTTTGTGGTGTTTTATGACTGCTGCTGCTTGGCTCATGCTTTGTTTCAGCTGCCCATCCTTCAAAATCCAACTGGGCATGGGAAACAGAGCTGAGTGGGACCCTCACCCATCAATGTGGAGAGGAGGTGATCACGAAAAATAGCTCTTTGTGGTGTTTTATGACTGCTGCTGCTTGGCTCATGCTTTGTTTCAGCTGCCCATCCTTCAAAATCCAACTGGGCATGGGAAACAGAGCTGAGTGGGACCCTCACCCATCAATGTGAGAGAGGAGGTGCCTGCAGGCTGGGTGAGAGGCTTCAGAGAACAGCCACAACTCATTTTGCGTCCTGCGATCTCCCGTCCATGCACTCCCCCGAGATACAGGGCGTCCTGCTGGCACGTGACCCACAGAGGAGGTTGGAAGATGGTGCCACTCAAGTCCGCCACCTACTTTTGTCCTGACCGAAAATGACACTAGACAGAGTGCTTGGCACATCTGCACAGGGTGTGCTAAAAAACACTAAATGAGTCAGGGACAGAGGTTTGCATGGTTATAACACATACTTGTATGGGGGTATTGGGATCACTTAAGTCACATGGCATTCTTCATTTATCTGGATACACCTGAGCATATTCAAGCAACGCAGGGTGGTAGGGGAGAGGTGCGGTGCCGTGGATGGCTGTGGGGTAAGAGCCTGGGTCTAGACAGCTGCCTTAGAGGAGCTGTCACACAGTAACGTGATGGGACAGTGGGGTAAGGATGGGCTTAATCAGGCCTGACAGGTCTCGTGCTGTTCACACTGCTTATGCCTGAAACCAGCCTCGAAAATGAGACATAAAACCTTGCATCCAAACACTCCCCAGCAAAGCCCAGCATCCAAACTTGCATGTGAAAGGCAGCACCTTTCAGGCCTGAAAGCAGAAAGCATTTTGCATTTTTCTGGTTACCTGCTGGTGAAAACCACTCCTTGTTTCCTTTATGAGACTGTTTTTACATACCTCCTGCATGCGATGTGCCAGGCTGAAGGCATAAACAAGTAAGAGCGAGCAATGAAGGTAACACACCGTTGCAGACCTGAGGGCTTGACTTTTCACTTCTTGTGTACTTCCTTTGACTTTAATGGCTTGTTGTTTCCAAGGTGAATGATAGCACTCCTTCCAACAGGAGGAACAGGGGTAAGGGAAAAGGAGCCTCTCCTCCAGCAAGAAGTGCTCCCCTCCTCGCTAGCAACAGCTTCCCCAACAGAAACCCCCGGTACGGAGAGCTTTTAGGGAAACTCAGGTGAGGGCTGAAGCGATTCAGGCAGAACATCCCGGTGAACATCACTGTCCCCAGCTGGTTTTGGGGAGACCACCTCGGCTTCATCCCAGGCTTAGGAGGGTGACTGGACCCTGGCACAACCCAGGGACGGAGGATCCTGCTTGAAATCTGGGATTCATTAGCCCAGGGCCACAAACCACAGAAAGACAAGCAAGGCAAGCCTAGCACTGCCTCATCCATCTGCCACTCCTGTGAGAGGAGGACTGTCATTTGTCAAGTTTGGCAACTGCAAAGTCATCAATTGCTATTTTTTCCCAGTTTCCCACCCTTCACCTTTTTTTTTTTTTAGCCCAGTAATGCTCTCTGTTTCAAAGCCTTGTGTCTGGTGTTTGCAGATGGAGCAGCTTTGCTTATTAAGTGTTCCCAGGAGGATTAAATTGACTTCTCCCAGGTTTTGGGGCGTGAGCTGAAGATACTGATTTTTGCAGCAACTAGTCAAAAAAATCCCCAAACCCAACCCTAAAAGTCCGAAGCGGTCTAAGAACAGGGAAACCCATAAAACATGTCAGGTCACAATTAAACAGGAAATAAATAGGGCTAAAAATACGAATCTGTAAATTGCCTTGCAAAGGATGCTCTAACTGCTGATAAAAGGCTCTTTAAATATATCAAAGCCGCAAAGGCAGCTAGGAAATCGGTGGGAATGCTGATGACAAGGGTATAAAAGGGGCAGATGGGGATGATGAAGATGTAGCAGAGAAGTTCAGTGATTTCTTTGTGGCTGTTTTTACAGCTGAAGCTGTTGGGGAGCTTCCCACATCTGTCACACTCTGCAGTGGATCAGCCGGAGGAGCCAGAGCAATCAGAAGTAAAAAGGTAACACGGAGTAAAGAGGTAGCAGGAGTAAAGGAAAGTAAGTGAAGCAACTAGGTAACAGGAGGTATAAGGTCAAATACATAAAGCGGTTGTTAATAAGTGACCAGGGCCAGGCAGTGCTGACCCAGGGGACCCAAAGGAACGGCGCAGCCCAGCGGTATGGGGGGCCGCGGTACCCAGCTGTGTTCCCAGGCACAGCCAGCCCATCACACCCTAGAGATTCACTGGGACGTGCTGAGCCATCATTGATGGGTCTCTGAAGCCATTGACTCGGGGTGGCAGCCAAACACCCACCAGAATTTGCTGGTATGCAAAGCTAAAGGAGGTCAGCGTAAAGCAGACAGAAAAAAATACTTCACAGGCACAGGTGGTGAATTTGCTGCCACAGGGGGTTGTGGACGCTGTATCTGCACGTTCAAAAAGAGATTAGGCAAATTCAAGGATGCAAAATCATGACAGAGATGTACCCTCTAACAAGAGGATGAGAAAGTGGGGGTGCTGGAGGAAGGAGCTGTAAAAGAAGCCAGGCCCCCAAGCCAGGCCTGGGCCAGGGGGACATTTCTCACCTTCTGAACTCATTGACCTGCTTTATTGAATGGCAGCAGGGGCTGAAAGGTGATGCCTGGGGTGTGCGTACATAGCATGTCTTGTATGCCCTAATTATGACTAGGCTGTTCATAAACCATGGAGAGGCAGGGTAAGGTGCTGTACACGGGGGTCTTTACTGTTTATGTAAAAACAGCCTCATAAAAGAAACAAGGGAAAATTTTTGCAAGCAGATAACTCAAAAAATGCAAAATGCTTCCTGCTTTCGATCCCGAAAGGTGCTGCCTTTCACACGCAAGCTCCAAAGAGCAACCTCTGGAGAGCAAAATCTATTCCTCTCCTCTCCACGAAAAGCAAACCAAGACCAACAGCTCTCACCCTCCCTCTCCTGGTGGAAGCAAAACAGCTTGCGAAGGAGCTGTGCCTCACCTGCTTCTCTCTGTCCGCAAACCCTGGGCAGTGTCCCCCATGGCACCCACCAAGGTGGGCGACATCGAGGGGAACGGAGGTAAGATATCTGCCCAGCTGCTGGCCCAAACACAGCAGAGATTTCCCCAAGGGAGCTGGGAGACTTGCAGGGCCAGATAAGGTGGAAAAGAGAAAATAGGGCACTGAGAGGAGTAAGAAATTTTGCCCAGGACTCCAGAGAGGGCTGTGGAGGGACCAACATTGCTTTTGGTGGGCATCTATGGCAACCGAGCATTTTCTTCCTTTTTTTGCCTGTTCTGAAACACTAATACCTCTGGTAGCACCCCGAGGGACCTTTGTCCCAGCTGGTTTCCCAGTTTGGTCATTGCTTTGGCAGTCAGTTTTCCAAAGTGACATAAACAGCTTCCCAGAATAATGTCCATCACGTCTTGGTGGGGTGGGGAGGGCAAGGAAAGCTCTCAGCTCTCCTGAGATGGCTCCCCTAGACCCTCTCCAGTGTCATTGCTGCCTGCCCCGTGCTCGCTGACGTGAGTCTGGTTAAACATTAGGGAATCTCTGCCTCTCCTTTAGTCATGGATATCCGGCTGTAGCTGGGGAAAGAAAGTCTGCCACATAAATGAGACACTGGAAAAAAGGCTTTCTCTGCAGCCTTTTATCCATAGAGATCCCTTTATGGGGTAAATCAGCCAAAAATTTTAAAAAATGTTTCATATCTGGGACAGTCAATGAATTCAAGAGGTTATTATAGTGCTAAGGTACCTAATTCCCTCTCAAGTAGAGGAATGTTTAAATTGGTGGGAATCAGGGGTCAAGTCCAAGCAGGTATTTCAGTGCCTAACTTGTACCGACATTAATGGGAATAAGGGTCCCTGGGGAGGAATTGTGGACCTGGGCCTATATATCATTCTTATAAATGAAACAGGGCTTGTGTTGCAGTACGTTATTATTCTTTTCAAAGCAAGGTCTTTCCTTGTAGACTTTTCATCATTTCTCAACCGTTTTTTCCTTCCAAGGTTGGTGTGAACAGATTCTGCAGCAAGCTCATGCTGGGCAGAAACTGTTTGCCAGAAAAATAAGCAAAAAAACAGAGTCCAATGGTTTATTTCAGATAGTGATTAAATAGCCAAGTGTCAACTGAGATTTGGAAAAGCTGCATGGGGTATCGGGAGGCCCGAACTGCACAGATCCAGGGTGAATTTCTTGGAAAGCCGTTTGTACCTCTGGAGCACTCTGCTCGCCCAGGCACTTGGGACCTGGGCTTTTACTCCATTCACTAGGAACTTTGCCAGAGATTTGAGTGGAGCCGAGCCTAGCTGGCTCTACCTGCTGACATACTAAATCATATTTAACGATGCTTCGCCCACATGCACACATATGAAGGGAATCTCTCTGGGCTTTCCATTCCACTTGGGTTTTATGAGAAACCCTCTGCTAGATGCGCTCAGTAAATGCTCCTGGCTTTTGTGGCTCTCCCAGAGTACTAATCAAAATGGGTCCAGTTTATTTGGGGCAAGATGTGCAGGAAGAGAGAATATTTCTTAATACATCATGCAAGGCAGTAGGGATGGACCCTTCAGGCTATCAAACCCTCCTCCCACTCCCTCCTCTCTGCGACTTGGCAGAGTCCCTGGCCACAAGATGGAGCTGGCTCTTTGCAGTTGCAGGACAAGCCACATGGAAGGCAAAACCTTTTAATGAGCACATTTTAATTGGGGCTAACCATTAACAGGGACCACAGGCAGGTTTCCAGGGAGCTGCTAATTTTTTTAACCCTCTCCTGTGTCACAGCCTTGTGCATCCCCATGCCCGCCCCTTTGATGGCATGCTCCTTAACTCCGGGGATCAGGGCATATTTTTCAGGGTGGCCCATGGCTGGAGACATCCATCACCCATTTCAGTTCAGCAATCAGTAAGCCCCTCCTGAAAACAGCCGCTCAGGCAGCCAAGTGTCCCCAAGCCTGCTCCAGGAGCTGTATGAAAACCAAAACTTGCCAGGTTTGGTCTGGCTCCATCGCTACTGTTTGAAGGACTCATGTTTATGCACCTTAAAGACACAAGGAAAATCTCCCCCGTGTACCTCCCTTGCTTTCCAGCCCAGCACCTTCAGGCATGGACTTGCATAGAGATTTATTCTGAACCCTGCCTTTTTTCATGCAGGAGAGGGACAAAACTTGGCAAGGAGACTTTAGGTGCCGTTTTCTGCTTCCCAGCATTATTGCAATGCTTCCCCTCAGCATTGCTGAGGGTCAGGAGTGGTAGCATTGCTCTTGAGTAGCTGAGAACAGAGGTTGGTCTTCAGATGGTAAAAATAGACATTTTTATACCTATTTTTGTAGCAGGCAGCAGCAACATGAGCAGCATCTTTAGCCAGAGGATAGCACATATTGTTTAAGAAAGGATGAAATTCATGATTGTAATTTTTTGGCATGCGATTGTTGCCTATTACTGACAAGGATTTGGTGTGAATTGGAATTTTTTTGTAGCTTCCACGGAAAAAGCAGGAGACAAACTTTTTCCATGGTTGTGAAAACCGCAGCAGCCGGGCCTGTGAGCTGGCTTGGGGGGGGGGCAGGCAGCGTGGGGACAGCAAAGCCGCACGGTGCCCGCAGCATGTGTCTCTCTTCCCATTGCGGCGCAGCCAGGAGGACCCAGCAAACAGCACGGTGAGGAACTGGAAAGGAAGAGGAAGTGTTTTCCTAATACCAGCACTGTTTGTAACATGGTGGAGGTCCCCAAGGTTCAAACGAGTTTGCCTTTCATTTCATATGCCTGATCCTACGCCCCAGCTTGACCCTAGCTCCCCCCAAAACTCCTTTTTATTAAAACCACGAATCAGGATCATCATCTAGGTACCAGTTTTGCCCATTTTTCGTTGTATGGAGAGCTACTTGGACCAAAGGACTGAGGGACATTCAGGACCTGCTGCGCGCCAGCGGTGCCCAAGGCCAGGCTGCATCTGGATTCCTCTTCCAGCCATCACAGGCTTCACTGTGACTTCGGGAAATGGGTAATCTTAGCTGTCTTAGCTGGTCTTTCTGGCACACTAGAGAGCTGTGCCTGAGATTCTATGGCTTCTGAATTGACTGCAGATATGGTGGTTGAATGAGTTATATCCGATAATGACGTTATAATGAGTTATATCCAGTCAGAAGATGTCTCTTCCAGCTGCAGCTGCTAGTAAGTAGCAACCCTAAACTTATGCCACAGAGTCTAGAAATGGGAGAAAGTCGGAGATGTCCCAGGATTTTACTGCAGGATCAAGGCAATAGTTTGTGAAACTATTGGTGGAGTGGAGGTGGAGTGCCGCCCTGAAACAGGCTGTGGCCACGGGCTGGGGCTCTGGGACCGGCATTTTACTCCGACTGGTGCAGAAGGAGGAGTCATCATTGAAAATCTAGAACCTCTTCAGTGCCATGGCAGACATCTAGACGTGACTCAGATGCTTTTATCCACCCTTCCTGCCATGAGGAAGATATGACAAAGAAAACCTATCTTTAAAACACCCAAAGTATCTCTGATAAAGCATTTTATTTGTTTTGACTGATAATAAAAGAGTCAAAGAACTAACTTACAATTGCATGGTTTGCAAATGCATGCCTAGGTTAGATACACTGGGTTTATGTCCTGCTTTGACCATAGCTTTAAAATGCAAGTGATAAGAAAGCAAGCACAAAGATCAGGCCTTTCCAGCCTGGGGGCTTTCCTCTCTCTGTTCCATCAGAACTGTGCAATGATACTCAAAACCCAAGTTCAAGGGCCTCTGTGGCACCTGAATACTTGAAGGAACCTGAGGGATCTCAGTCCCATGGACTAAGTGATCCTCAAGAATGGCATTTTGTAGAGGGGAGATGTTGTTGTCGAGAGAAAACACATGGGCAGTGGTGATGGCTGTTCCTGGAGATCAAGAGTGACTTTGTTGCAAGTCATCCTTTCACAATCCCCATGAGAGAGAGCCCTTCTTTGGGTTCTCATCCCAAAATCGTGGTGCTGCCTCAAACTCATCTTCTGCTGGTTTGTATGATCCCTTTGTCCTTAATAATCTTGTTAACACATGGACACTAAAACCTTTTTTTCTCAGTCCCTTATTCAGCACAAGGGAATCCCAGGAGGAAGATGAAGGGCTTATCTGGTTTCGTACATGGAGGCAATCTTCTTTTTGGGCATCTGCTGTCACCCCGTCACTGAATCTGGAAAAGCAGCCAGCACACAAAATCGGTCCAGAACCCTCATCATGGGTAAAGCAGGAAGGATTAATACAAACACCTCCTCTGGGGACCTCATTTCAGGCCACACATTGCCTCTTCTGATGCTTCATTTCTTGGTTTGCAGCTGACCTCAGGGACACAAGGCTGCCTGCTCGCTCTGGAGCTGAGCTGCCCACCCCGTGGTGGGTGCATTCCCCACGTGCAACCACGTTCAACCACCGCAAAGTCCCCCTCTTGAGGTTACAGCTGCTCGCTTGGTCTTTAGTGCAATTACATCCCCTTTTTTTGCTGCATGTGGGGGAAAGAGCACAGCGCTGGCTTCAGAGAAGGGTATTAACGTCGTTCTCATTGGGGAAGCCGCGGCACTTCCTCCCCTGCAGCACTGCGGGGTCTTTCCCTGTAGAGCACTGGGCCCACACCGTGGTCTGTGGGTCAGCAGTGGTCTACTGGGATGAGATATACAGCCTGTGAATCTGCGGGACCTTCACAGGGGTTTGGCTTGAAAAATACGATGATAAGGGTACATGACTGATAGCAGATGTTGAGCACCGACAACAGCCCACGGCTCAAAAAATGTGTAGTAGCAGCTCCTGACCTCCCTTCTCTCAGGGGTTTCTGTGGGGGCTGCGCAGCAAGGTCACACTGGGCACGCCAGGCACTGGGCACTCGTGGCGATGCTGCAGGCACCCATGGAAAGCGAGGGCAGGCACTCGACCTTGCCTGAACCCAGCTAAATATAACCGGTGACTGATGAGCTCCTACGCCTCGCCTGGCTCCGGTCCTGCAGCAATACATTCCTTCTGAAAGTCGTTCCCCTCTTCCTCAAATCCTCTTCTCTGCTACTCGAGATGCCACAGTCGAGTCTCACAAGGTGGTTTTCTTCCCTCTGAGTAGTTTCCTTCTCCCATGACCCTGCTTTTCCTTTCTCCCTCTTGCTCATTCACCACTTGCCCCTGTGCATCTGCTCCTTCTCCCCAGCG
This sequence comes from Aptenodytes forsteri, assembly GCF_000699145.1. Lineage (NCBI taxonomy): Eukaryota > Metazoa > Chordata > Aves > Sphenisciformes > Spheniscidae > Aptenodytes > Aptenodytes forsteri. Next base: position 11,260,749 of record NW_008794888.1, on the reverse strand, counting down.
CTCCCCGGGCATGGATGGCAGGACACAGGGACAAGGGATGAGAGATGAGGGACGAGGGATGAGGGTCTCCCTGCTCCTATGACCAAGGTGATTAAAGCTCTCACACACAAGTGTATCTATGTATGTTTGTACATATGGTTGTGTCTCGGGGTGCTTGGGCATGGCCAGAAGATCTGAGATGGGACTTCTAGGTCTACATGAGGCTTCTCTGGGCACTAAGGCTCGCATCAGGCATTTTATCTCATGCAAACATAGGATCCGCATTTCATTTTCTTTCTCTTCACAGAAATACCAAAAATACTCCGCAGAGGAACAACCCACTTTGAAGTCCCCGCACACCACGTCTTGCATTTCCAGACCAGTCACAACGTGGCCAGTATTACTTTCATTATTAATAAAGGGTGACGGGATCCACCTTATCGGGCTCTTGCGATAAAAGGGATCTCGGATGCTGCCCCTTGCCCACGGACAGCTGACGGCTCGAGAGCAGCCTGGTCCACGCACCACGTTCCTACCACAGCAGATGTTTTGGTGAGGCATTCAATGATGTCTTTACACTGGTTACAAGCAACACCCTTGTGATGCTCCTACAGCCACACCAGGAATTACTCTGATTTAGCAGCACCAGGACAGTTAAAATGTTACAATTTTTGTATGCGGGTATTTCCTAAGACAACAAATAGTCACTTTAAACCCAAACCTGATGTGTCTCCCAGGGGTTTGGAGAGGCTGAAGAAATCAGCAAGGTTTATGAAAGCAGCATTGGAAATCAGTGCAAATAAGGGGAAATTCTGGCAGGTGGCATTACAGTTAATCACTTCTTTCTGAGAACAGCAATGCAACTTATTGGATTGAGGGTGTGTGTTTCAAGCAAAATCCAATGGTGAGATTTAGTAGACATTATAAGTGGCATGAAGGTCTGCAGGCCACGGGTAGTTAACTGTTACTATAAATGGCCTTTAAAATCAGTGATCAGCTCTACGGTTGATTTACGATTTCTTTTAAAAACAGAAGAAAACAGAAAGCTCCCCAGCAACCCAAACACAATCATAAATCTGCTGTTTCCTTTAGATCTGAAGTGTTGATGTCCCATTGCACTAGGGAGGCAGGGGGGATCAGCTCTACGGTTGATTTACGATTTCTTTTAAAAACAGAAGAAAACAGAAAGCTCCCCAGCAACCCAAACACAATCATAAATCTGCTGTTTCCTTTAGATCTGAAGTGTTGATGTCCCATTGCACTAGGGACAGGCGGTGGGTGTGTGGACAGTGCCAAAAAGCCGGCAGAGAGGGCAGCGCTGCCCGGATGCCCTTGCCTAGGGAGCCCTTTAGCAGATGGACGCAGTTTGTTTGCACAGAGAAAATCCCTGAAGCGGGAAAATGCCATGTAAGAGTGGGCGCTGACCCGTGGGGACAGCAGTGCAAGCCCTGCTGTCAGCCAGGAGGGGAGGGCGCACATTATTCGTGTGCCTTGGGGTACACGTATGCATGTGTGCCCGCGTGTGCATGTGTCTGTGCACGCTGTGCATGTCTGCCTGTAGGTACGTATCCGGGTGTGCTTGTGTATATGCACCTCTGTGCCTGCGCAAGTCATATACATGTGTGTGCATGTGTGCATGCAGCCGTGTGCAGGTATATGCAGGCATGTATGCACATGCAGGTGGGTGCATGCATGTGCGGGTATGCAATGTGCACGCGTGTACACGTGATGTGGACATGCACACGCGGGCGTGCACGTATGCATGCGTGCTCGTGTGTACGAATGTGTACGTGTGTGCAGACGCAATGTGTGTGTGTGTGTGTGTGTGTGTGCGCGCGCGTCCCTGTGCACACGCATCCCCACGTGCGCGTGGGCCAGGCCGTGCCCGCTCCGCGCCCGCGGGGGACGGGGTTACGCCTCACTGCGCGGCGCTGCGCGGCGGGGCGGGGAGGTGGCAGCGCACCCGGGAGCGGGA
>NW_008794888.1:11251677-11258122 GCF_000699145.1 Aptenodytes forsteri | reverse complement strand
GGCAGCGCCGTTGGGCACGGACCGCATCCTCGGGCTTTGCGGTGCGGGATTTTACACCTTCGCATTACAAAGCGTGGAACTGCTATATATACACCTCTCTCTCTGTAGATACAGGTTAATGCAACAGCTATAACCGCTTCTATTCAGGGAAAAGCACTTCCCTGGGATGTTTGTCTGAGCGGTGCGTATTAATTGATTGGATGAAGAACAGCAGCATAAAGGCACAAGCGTCCGCTCTGCCAGCGTCCGATCTCCACGCTCTCACCTTATATCATTCCCCCGCGTAAGCTTTGTGCCCAGGGAGCGGTCCTTGTCCCCGGCGGGGATGCTCTCCTGGCTCCTGGACGCACTCGGGGACCGCGGTGCAGTTTGTGACTCTGCCTCAGTAGTACTGGAAATGGGTTTTCTCTCCTCTCTCAGCACTCGGGGAAACTTTTTATATAAAGGGAGCCCACAAAGTGCCTGGGTCCACCATTCTGGTACTTACTCTCAGCGCTTAATGTTTTAATGAGTTATCTTAACAAGAGGCTCATCTTAGAGTGCTGTGGCACGCAACTGCAAAAACTCTGAAGAGGTTTTCTTAGCTTTTTTATTTATTTATTTTGAGGGTCTGATCCTTAGAATCCATGGTTTGATAATGCAGCAGACCATCTCAGGGAAGAGGCTGTTAGAATGCTTATTGTAAGCATAAATAAAATTATCTTTTTTCACTCTCAGCTGGATAAAGAGTAAAGTACACCACTTCCCCCCCCCCAAGCAAGCCAGTACATTCATCATCTCAGTTTGAGGAGCTGCCCAAACTAGGATTTCTTGCAGAACAGGTTTAAAATGAGGTCTGGTTGCCTGGAGCATCTTTATGAGTAAATTGGTTGAGTACCTTTCATGAGAGTTTCCTATCTTGCTCTGCATCAGTAGTTTTATGTATTAAAATCTCAGCTGTCTAGTGGGATGCACTGTCTTCCTCTGCTTTTTTGGGCTCTTCTGTGGCTCAGCCCAAGGGAAGGATGTTGTTTGGAGATGCTCTTCATGCCTGCTGGATACTGCTCTGCAAAATAAAATAAGGTGCAGGGCTTAGGAGTCAGCGTGAAGGACCGTATGTGGGATGTGGAGCTCAGTGGTCCAGGAGGGGTGGATTATTTTCCTCCTGAGTAATCCCAACTAAATCCTGGATGGAATTTTCCCCATTATAAGAAGTTTAGTCAAAGTTTAGGAGTGGTTTCATTAAATATATCAGCATGAAGGAGCAGACTGAGTTTCTTCCAGTCTTACCTGGTGACTCACCCCAGCATCTGGAAGGATCTGTACTAGCATGAGCATCTTCAGGTCCTTCCTTTGCCCAATTCAGGAAAGACTGCGCTGAATCAAGCACAGCGAAGACTTGCATCTGGAAAACGCTGCGTGTTTTTACTGCAACTCAAAAAGCTCAGGTTTCAGTCCAAAATCAGAGGGCTTAACAAAGCTCCGTTTTCACAACAATGCTGGAAACGGTTTGGTTTTGCTCCAAAGTGGAAAGAAAAGCATACTTGGAAACTTCAAAAATTGCTACCAGGAGGAATGTCACCCCGAGGCCGGCCACGGAGCATGGACTGCTTTGGCCATGGCACCCAGTGGAAGTAGGACACCTTGGTTTTCATTCAGATATTGCCGTTACTAAGTAAACTCTCAAAAATCCAGCAGTCAGGAATGGAGGTAAATATTATCCTATTTCCATGCAGATGGGCAAGTGAAGCCATGGGAGAGCCAGGGCTGGGTAGCCAGGGTACAAACACAAGTGTTTGCTTTATAAAGCCCATTATTTTTGCTGTGTTACCCAGCGCACTGCCACCAGAGCAGCAGCTCTTCAGGAAAAGCTTCCAGCTATGTTGTAGGGTTTGGAAATGCAAGTGTTAATCTCTGTGCAAATTATAACTCCGTCGAACAAGTTACATTTTACTTTATTTTTCATACATGTTTTGAGCTCTTACAATGTTCAGGAGCTGGAGTATAACTTCTGAATGTGAACAAGGAATGAAACGCCTGGGTTGTGGTAACAGCCAGTGGAAAAAAAACCCTGAGAAGGCTCTTGTTCGGTATGAATGAGCCCAAGCAGCCTGTCTGAATGAGAGCCATAGAGAAAGTCTAGGGCTTTGCGCTCCCGGGTTAGAGTTATGTTTTGAGCTCTTACAATGTTCAGGAGCTGGAGTATAACTTCTGAATGTGAACAAGGAATGAAACGCCTGGGTTGTGGTAACAGCCAGTGGAAAAAAAACCCTGAGAAGGCTCTTGTTCGGTATGAATGAGCCCAAGCAGCCTGTCTGAATGAGAGCCATAGAGAAAGTCTAGGGCTTTGCGCTCCCGGGTTAGAGTTACCACCTTGCAGGCAGTAGAGACCCGTCAGGGCGGGGGAAAGGGCATTGCAGGCAGTAGAGACCCGTCAGTGCAGGGCTCTGACATGGTCATGCCTTGGCGATGACTGAGGATTACTGACAGGACCTACTTATCCTCTTTTTGCTTTTAGCCTAGGGCACGCTAAGTTCTCCTCCAGCTGTCCAGCTTGATTCACTGCTTCCTGCGCTCACAGCCCAGCCCCGCACGGGAGCGACCCAGGCAGCCACTGCTTTTCATTTTTTGGTGAAATATTCACACGGGATACAGCAAAACTCCCTTTTCCAAAGCTCTTGGGGCAGAAAGTTCTTGGGACAGGGGAAAACTCCGTGTGGCTCTTCAGCAGCCATCAGCAAGTCTGCGCAATCTGCAGATTACACCCGGCAGCAGCGTGGTGCAGTGGTATCTGCAGATGCAACTGGCTGAAAATAGAGGCCTGACAATGCTTTTATTGACATTTGGGTTGGAAAAAATAGCAGACTCGGAGTTTGAGCCCGAGGCATTTCTTCTGGAGTGTGCAGCCTCTGTGCTGAGTCCTTGGTTGAAGGTTTGTTTAATCAGTTATTGACAGTAGAAGTTAATAGCTGCACCCGGGGGAGCTGGGGCATCGGTGGTATCGAAGGGCACATTCATAGCCACAGGCGTGCTTAAACAAGCTGCTGCATTCAAAACCGATACCACTGATGTTTGCTTCGGCTTAACTTGTGTGGTTCCACTTTATTTTTGAAGCTCAAAGCCCAAATCGTAGATCTTGCAAGCAAAACTCGCTCGGTACCCCTTGTGCTGCTGGACACCAGCGATCCAAGAGCAAAGAGCATTGCTGCTGCCCTGGTCACTGCTGCCTTGGTGGGCGCAGAGCCCCTGCCACCATCGCGGGCAAAGAGAGCCCTCAGCCACGGCATGGTGTCTTGCGCCACGGCATGGTGTCTTGCACCTCGGCCAGCCTTGGACGTGCCCCAGTGCAAACACGCTGCCCAGCTTAACCTGGATATCCTGTGGAAATGACTCCTGTAATAAAAGTAATTTTCTGTAACATGAGTCCACTATGGAAGTCACCTGTGTGGAAGGGGGAGACAAGTATCTTCCAAGGCTGCTTTAAGATGAAAATTTTGGGGAGGGGCCTTCCATATATTCAGCTGGAAAAATTGAGATGTGCCTAGTTTGAGTTTAAAAGTCAGCATCCTGAGGGATTTTGGACAGACACCTCTGTATTTCAGGCTAATCGAACAGCTGTTGTGTTCTGTCCACAGTGATAAAAGTATTTCGTTAGGAAGATGAATAGATGAACTCTCTGATTAACCAGAAACCACTGAAAAAGAGGAAAGAAAAATCACCAGAGTCGTATTTTGGTGGTTCTCAGTCCCCCCCAAAACTGGTTTCTGTCCTTTTCATTTTTCTTGAGGAAGGAAAAGAAAACGAGAGCTCCTTACAGGTGAAGAGGGGTTTATTCCTTCTCCAGCCTTTTAAGCTCCCAGGAGATTCTTTGCTCTTGAAACTGTTTGAACTTACAGTATGTTTAGCATTAAGAATATCTCAGAAGACCCCTGAGCACTGTTTTGGAGTGACGTAACTGTGCAGCCCACCCTGCTCTCTGTCGTTCTCTCTTCTTGAAGGTCTCAATCTGTGCACGAGTGGAAGCGCCACGTCCTGCGAAGAGTGTCTTCTCATCCATCCCAAGTGTGCCTGGTGCTCCAAGGAGGTAGGTGGGCAGACTTCGTTTGTCTTGCATCCTTTTTGTAATGCAGAAAGGGAGCTATTGCCCCCGCCTTGCCTGTTCCTGACACCGTCCCGTGCCAGAAGGGGTGGGTGAGGGCAGCGGGGGCTCCCAGCCGAGCGTAGTTTGGGCGTATGCGACTCTCCAGCTCTTTGACACTGTAGGAAATGAGTCTTCGACCCCGCTGGCCCCCACGCATCCTCAACAGAGCAGCACTGTTCCTTCAGTCCTTCTGTCCCTTCAATTACCTTCTTGTTTTCGGTGGGTGCAGGGTCCCTGCATGAGCTCTGTGTTGCAGGGAGCCTTGCTCGAAAGCTCTCTCCCTAAAAAGCCCCAAGCCCCTGGCTGGTGTCCTGCTACGTGTCCCTTGCTGCGTGGCCTGGCATGGCACAGGCTCTTTGTCTGTAACAAAGATGATTCTCCTCTCTGAATCTATTGTGTCATTTTGGGAACTGACCCATACTTCTGGCGTCTGTGCCGTGCAGTGGCAATGAGTTACACAGCTTAACTGTGCGCTTCGGGGTGGAAATGCATTGTTATGTTGGTGCTGAAGCTGTTCACCTGTAATTTAATTGGGCCTCCTTGGTTTGTGAGAAATTGCAAATATCTTTGCCTGCTCCCTAAGGACTGCTCGTGAGTTTAGCGAGAGAGAGAGAGATACCTTATCAAATATACATCTTATCACGTAGACTTACGATTTCTAGAGAACAAGGTGTGTGAAAGACCTGATAATGTCCGATGCATATGTAGCTGTTGTCTGCTTAGTGCCTGCATTTGTCCTAAGTGTTTAAGAGAGAAATACGGATGCTTACAGATGCAGGGAAAGACCCTGCCTACTTGCAGGCACAGCTGCTGTGGGGCAGCAGCTTCTCACCGGCTTTGGGCTGTGAGAAACCCCAGAGCGGTGGATGATCTTGAACCTCTCGACGGGCATGTCCAGGAGTGATGCTCTCTTGTTCCCTGCTGACCCTTTTTCCTCTGGTACGGCCGTCCCTGTCCCGGTCCCATTTTGGGGGAGGCAAGCTGTGGGGTTGAGCCCACACTTCACCTTCCAGATATAGCTAGTGATGCTGAGCTGAGGATGCAGGCGCTGCCTGCGTGCCCCTCTGCTGCTCCCATTCCTCCTCCTGCCAGCCCTGCCTGGGGCGGCTGCAGCCCCTCAGGGCAGGGGATGGGGCGAGGGGGGCTCCTGAGCCCCACGGTTTGTCTGGGTCTCGGGAGGTACCCCGGCCTCTAGCTCTCCAGGTCTATTTTACTGGGTTTTCACTTACTTGTAGGCACAGTCGCAGCTCTCCAAGGAAAACCTCCTAACGCTACTAACACCATGCTTCCTGACAGCGTAATAGCTTTCATGGGTTTTTTCCAGCAAGGCAAATGGTGTGCAGAAGGGAAAGGGTAAAGCAATAGATCCCGCTTCTGAGACATCTTGTAAACAGCTGTAAGAGCTTCTCTTCCAGCCAGCTAATCTGTGGTGGTGAGATTGGATCCACGAATGCTGGCTATTAAGCTATGGGTACCCAATAGCTTGCTTTTTTTGCCATTTTTTTTTTTCTTCTTGGCATCAGAAGACAACTTTTCGCAAAATGCTGCCAGTGGAAATGTTTATCTGGGGTCGCTGTGACCACTAATTGTATGGCAGCCCATGGGACTGGCAGCCTGACTCTTATCTTGCAAACAGGAGAGTTACCAAAAAAAATATTCCTAAATGGAATGGGGGGGCCAAGAAGGAAGACGGGTGTTTACAGGGAAGTGCGGTAATACTTCCTGACCTTTAGCCTGCAGCAGCTATTTAAAAATACATTTCAAGGTGTTTCGTGCCAAGAGCTACGTGTTTAAAAGCTGCTGTCCCTGTTACACACTGCATGCTAAAACTTAGCAAGTTCTTATTCTATATATTTTTTTTAGAATTGACTGTTTGAAATTCTTAATTATTTCTCTTTAACTGAGATCATCAGGTGAGGTAATGGGATTGTGAAAGATATCTAGAGGTTTTTGACTTCAAAAGTTTTAAAGTAATATTATAAACTCTTAATATCCACTTTCTTTGCATAGTCATTTCACCACCTTACTTCCCTTCCCTCTGCCACAGCCTAGTCAGGTGTGGTTATTAAATTGCTTTTAGTCTGTTTTTCTTCTCTGTTTCCATTAGCTGTCATTCGCAGCAGTATGTTGCCTGGGAGCGTATATGCCAGTCAAATTCTATAGCTCTGCCGCTGCTTACGTATCAAGCTAAGATATTGGAGGGGTTTCCGCAGACGCTATTTATGTTGTGGTAGGAACACGATCAGCTGATCAGTGTGTATTTTCTGCTCCCTTTGCATTTACTTAACAGGTTTGGGAGCAAACTGGGCCAGCTGTTGTCATCTT
>NW_008794888.1:11178015-11242599 GCF_000699145.1 Aptenodytes forsteri | reverse complement strand
TATTATATGTACAGGAAGTGGAGATGTATATAATATATAGAATATATGTATACACAAAATATATATATTATTATACCTTCCTGTGTATATATACCTTCTTATATGTAATATTCCTTCCTTTGGGGAATAACATCACTTGTCGGTGCCATCATACCTGTTTGTTATTTGTCCCCCTGAGTGCCCGGCAGTGCCAATGCTGTGAGGGACACTCCGGCTGTGGGAGAGGAGCAGTATGAGCGGGAAAGCCATGCTGTTTCCCAGAGATGACCATGGTTCATGCAACCACCTGCAGTGTTGCATCCTCCTCCATCACCCTCTGCACTCCTGGATCCAGGCTCCACGTGACTGCAGAGGAGCAGAAAGTCTTGAGTGCTCATGGACTGCAAATAGGGGTTAGGAGCGCACGAAAGCAATTCTGCGGATACAAGGAGACCTATCCCGATGGCTTTCCAAGTGGGATAAGGTTCCTTGTATTTACATTGTCTTGAATTGTGAGGATAGGAGCATGCATATAGATAGATGCTTACAGTAGAGTAGTCAACATGCTATAAATTTATAACTGCCGCCTCCTAACCTGTTAGTACAGGGTGCATCGCATCTCCTTGGCTTGAATTGGCCTCTGTTCACTTCTGCTTGTGTTCAGCATCTCTGCTGCCATCGGAGAGGGTGATGATGGATACGTTGATGATAGCAGCTTCTGGTATCCGGCAGCCCCGGAGCCCCCAGGGGCTCCTGAGCTAACCACAAGTCTTTGGGCTGTTGGAAATTTGGAAGCAGACATCAATTCTGTTGGCTCATGGAAGAATACCTTGAAAGGCAGGACTTAAATGGGGTGATCTGTTTTAATGGCACTTAAAAGAGGAGGTATGTATGTGCGGCCTTAACCGTCGCCTGAGCGTGCCTTGAAACAGGGCTGTCTGGGGGAAATATGTGACTCTTGGGTGAGGGAGACTGCTGCAGCCTTTCCATCCGTGCTGGAATCTGAGGAGATTCCTCAACTTCTCCTGCAAGCTCCAGAAGAAGCTGGCAATGACTAGAAATTGCTGACACTCTGCTGGTAAACGACTCTGGCTGGAAACTGCACACTGGCCTGTGGGGTTGTTGTGATCTCTGCGGCAGCCTGGTTTTCGTGGGTGGGAGAGGAGGATGCTTGTTTTTTTTTTTTTTTTTTTTTTTTTTTTTTTTTTTTCAGTGGCTTCAGGTTGCCCAGGCTCAACGGGGCTTGTTGGGCTTGCTGAGGAGGGCAGGGAGCTCTGGAAGTGGCTCTAGCACTGTCCTCCGAGCTGCCAGGTGGGGTGTGATAGACAGGTGGGGTTTGTGTTCATGATAAATCAACCTGGAATGATTGCAGGGGGGATGTTCTCCAAAAGACCATTCAGGAGTACCGGTATGGGGGGGGAAATTATGTCATTACGTTGCTGTTATCTTCTGTTTGCTGCTTTGGGGAGCAGTGTACCAACATGCAGAGGCTCCTCTTGTTTGTTAGGTGTGTGTATGCTGTGTGTTCATCCATGCATTACCTATGTAGATGCATTTATATGTGTACGTGCCAAACAGAGATACACATTAATTACATTAATTAAACTGACATTTCCTTTTTGACTAATTGAACTGAAATTTTCCCAATGGCACCCTCTGTTTTCCACGAGGTTGCTTGTACCTCATCCTCTCCCATCTCAGGAATGTGTGCCTGGAGAATGAGGAAGGAAAATCAAGGATGTTCCTAGAGGGAACGTCTCGATTTTTTTAAATGGAGAAAGCAGGCATATTTCAGACTGAATTAATGCAGAACTGGACTGATTAAAGCAAAAAATGGTAGGGATGTGTCTAGTCAGGAGTTAGATATAGTCAGTTAGATACAGTCAGTGCTATTCTCCATTTTTATGGCATGAACCAAGCAATTTGTCTTAAAACTGTCAAACTGATGAGCATGTAATTGTCACACTGTTGCCTCCATTCACTTCTGGCTGTTTGCGTCCATTTGCTTTTGTGAGCTTGTTAGTGCAGAGGCCAGACCGCAAAGGGCCCACCGGGCTGCGAGCAGCCAGCGTTACTAACAAGGACTAGGTGGGATCTTCCCGAACCGATGCTTTTCTGTGGGGTGGTTCCTGCTTGCTGTGGGGTAGGTGCTGCATTTCTCTCCGAAGCAGGCCTGCAGGCAGATAGTCGGCAGGTATTTGGGCGCACCGAATTGCTTAACTAACTGCGAGGTGTCCTCTGCTCCGGGGAAATTGGGGTTTGAACCGGCATGCCACGTCTGAGCCACTGTGGGGCTGCTTTTTGGCGTGGTTGCTCGTGAATTATTTGGACCTGCGTGATATCCTTTAGTCCTCAAATCTTCTCATCCTTTTTTCTTTTCATTTGACCTCCGGCAGCCTTGATTTTTCTCTATCACAGAAAACTTTGTGCTTGAGTTGGATGGTACCTGGTAGCCACAGTTTTGGCTTTGGGTTTTGGCCTGCGGGTGCACGTGAGGGGTGTTTGTTTGCAGGGTGCTGCAGCCATTGCTGGGGCTTTCCCAAGGCCACTGTCACTCCCCTGCTCCGTGTCACCCTGCCTGGGTTAGAAACCAAAGCAGAAGCAGGTCCTGCAGCCCCTGGGCGCGGCGCTGCACGCCCTCCCCCAGGGTGTTTGCGCCCCTGAGGGGTTTATTTTCTTTCACCCTGGGTAATGCAGCATTTCACTGAACAAGAAAGGGCCTGGATTTGATCTGAGCTGCAGCTTGTCCTGTGGCAAGTCCTCTGGGCCCATTTTAGAAGAAAGTTTAAGAGAAAATAGCTGGGTCAAACAAGGGGGACTGTGCAGAGGTGCTGCTCACCTGACAGCTTTGTGCAGCACCCATCAGAAGGAGTTGTGTAGGGGCTTTCCCCTGACCTCCCGGCCTTCCTCTGGAGAAATTTTGTCCTGGAGGCTGCAGAAAAACACATTGCAGCAGTAACCGTTTCTTGCCGCCATGCAAACGGACAGGCTTGCACATGCACAGGTGCCCTGCCCCAAAAAAGGTCCCGGTAGGTCCCACACGGGTGTGCTCCTCACCCCACGTGCCAGCACTGTCTCGTCCTCGCTGTGCGGATGCTGCTTTCGTGTACACCCCTTGCTGGGTTGATGAACATCGGTATAAACAGTACCATACCCAGAGCCTTCTCTCGTGGTGTTACGAGCTAGACTGCTAAAGAGTAGCAGCTGGGGGAGGAAGCCGCCATCCTCCTCTCCCCAGACTGCCCCCCCCCGTCCTGGCTCTTGTTCTGCTGCCTCAGCCAGAAAATTAGCCCTAATTCAAAGCCCTTTGAAGTCGAGTCTTTCCGTTCACATCAAGAGGCTTTGGAGCAGACCCCAGGGAGGACTGGAAACGCCTGATAAAGACTGCAGTTGCATGAGCAGCCCTAAATATCATCCTATTTGGATACTTCTCTCCAGTGTTAATTCCTCGGGAATAACTAAAGGTTCCCAGCTGCACTCGTGGTGCTGTTTGTGTTGTTTTTTGCACAACTAGAGTGTCCTTTAATAGGTGGCCAGCAGAAATGAGCTGGCAGAGGTGCTCACCTGGAGCTGTGGTCCAGGCACTGAGAGAGCAGGAGAGCGTCTCCCCATGGGTGCCCTGCTGCTGGGCGGACCAGCCCAGGAGAGTGCCTGGACCCCGCCGGCTTTTCACTGGCTTTAGGTCAAACCACATCTAAGATAAACTTTTCTCCAAGGCTGCCCTAAACGTGCTGCTCTGAAAGGCTGGGCGTTGTTTTTGGTTTTGTGAGGGATTCTGATTTTTATTTTGTCATGCTGGAGATGATTTAAATAGTCCCAGTCCTCCTTTCTGGAAGTTCATCTGTTTACACGACGCGTTCCAAGAAATTCGTGTTCGCATCCATCCAATGTGCCGTCTCCTTGGCTGGACCCCGGTGCTGGATGCTGGAATGCAAATCTTGCATTTTTCAAATAGCGTTGGGACCTCGTAGTGAGAAAATGCAGCAGAGAGCCTCTGTCTGCGTCCCCAAGCCCTGCGGCCGAGGCTGTCTTCGGGGGACCCCTGGAGCACCCTGCGGGGTGCAAAGGCGAGATCTGTCGGACGACCTCTCCCTCCTCAATGTCTCCCCCATCCTCTGCAATGCTGGAGCATCAGCAAAAAGTGGGGTTTATCCAGCCCTGCTCCAGTTTTTGGCTGTGCAGCTGAAGGAGGGGCTGGTGTGGCTGCGAGCATCTTCTCTGCATTATTTCATGTCACTTTAGTCCCTCAGCCCCGGAGCAGAAGACGGTTGTCTCTATTGTTACAGTGCAGAAATAAGTAGGAATCGGCTGTTGAAAATTCAATATTTTGGGCATGCGACTCGCTCCCTTTGGCCCTTTTGGAAAAAAAAAAATTAAAAAAAAGGCATTCTAACAAATGGGCTCTTTGCAAACGGCTGCATTGTGTGGCCGGTTGTTCCCGAGCGCCGCCCTGCACAAGGCTGCATTGTGCACCACGCGTGGGGCTCACAGCGAGGGCTGGAGCTCTGGGCGCTGGGAGACTCCCCGCCATGGCAGCCCGTCCTCCGGGAGCGAGCGGCTGCCTGTGCCTCGCTGCCTGCAACGGGCATGGGCTGCCTTTTGACCACCTCCCATGCTGGCTCTCCCACCTCCCTTATCCTCCAGCAAAGCCGCCCAGGACAGCCTGCCCACGTCAAACCGCTCCGGCTGTGCTCCGCCTCAGCGACTGCTTGCTGTGGTCACTTTTTTTTCCCCATGTGATGGCGTCATGCCAACGCCTGCAGTGCAGAGGCGTGAGGGAAGGGGGACACACGGTGCGTGTGTGGGGACGTGCGGCGTCTCGCCCAGGGAGGAGGGCGCAGGTCCCTGGAGCCACCCAGCCTCAGTCTCCAGCTTCACATCTTGGCTTGGCTTTCTGGGTTGGTGGGTTTGTCCTGCTTCCCGTGATGCCATCTCCTTGTCCTCTCTTCTCTCTTTTGCAAAGCTCCTTCAAGGCGATGCGCGTGCAAAAAGTAACGGCTTCTCGCCTTTTCCCCTTGAAGAGATGGGAATTGGCTGTCCAGGCAGCACACCGAACACTTTGCCTTGCTTTCACAGGGCTAGGAGCAAGTGCTGCTGCTGTGGCTGGGGTGAAAACCCAGGCTTAGCTTTCTGCTGCGGTGGTCTGCGAGCAAATTCAATTTTCAAACCCTCGCAGAGATTTCTTTTTTGGTAGATCCCTTTGACAGGCTTAAGGCTCAGTGTGGGCTGCTTTTGAGTACAGCCACCACAAATGACACCAGTTTCTCCTTGTCATCTCCTGTTTGCTACAGATAGCAGCATGTCAAAAAAAGCTCCTGCTGTGGGATTGATGTCTCTCCCTCCCCTTCCCTTTTGTCCGTTCTTCACCCCCCAGGAGTTCGGCAGCACAAAGTCCATCACATCACGGTGCGACTTCCTGCAGAACCTGATTGCAAATGGTTGTGCCGGAGCCATCGAAAACCCCAGCAGCAGCATCAGTGTGGTGAAGAACGTCCCTCTGAGCAGCAAGGGCTCCGGACAGACCCACCTGGATGTCACGCAGATCACGCCTCAGAAGGTCGCCTTGAATCTTCGTCCTGGTGAGTCCCCAGTGGCTCTGAGCCATATGCTGGGGTATGCTTGTTGGGGGTGAGAAAGGGTGGCCGGGACATGCCGAGAGCATGTTATAGCCCATGACCTTGTAGCCTGCTAAAGAAGGTGGCTGCTGGCCCCTTCCAGAGCCCGTGAACTTCAGTGGTGCATCACGAATAGGTTTGGGGCTGAGGTGTATGTTCTCTATGAGAGGAGACTGCTGTTATGCAAGGTCAATCAAATCCCACCCAAAACTGTTGTTAGTACTAGTCTTAACCTTTGCATGTGTAAAGATGTAATCACTGGGTGGGAGGAGTTAAAATAACTTTGGATCCTCCACCAAGCTGACAGTGCTTGACTCTAAACTGAGACAGCTCCTTCTATAAATTGGAAACAAAACCGCATATCTGTTTTCTGTTGGTATGCAAAAGAGACGTGGGATCAAGGCCGAAGATGGAGAGTTGAACTTGTGACTCAGGCCTTGGACTGTGGCCAGATCCCTGTTTCATTCCCCTGGGCCATCACTTTTCTTCAATCTTTTCCTTTTAATTAAAAATTAGAAGGGAAGGGCTAGGCTGAGCCATGCGAGTATGCTTGTTATCAAAAGTTTTTGCATGGTGGGGGGAGGCTTTAATGTGGGTTCAGAATTCTTGCAAAAATTTGGCAGCCGATATTTCTGAAGGCGAAAAAAACCCTCTTTTTATTGCAAAGTTAAGAAGCAAATATAAAAGCTCGATTCATTGCAAGCAATTGGTGTGGGTTTCTAAGGCTTACAGTTTTGTGACAGCTCTCATGAGCGTACAGAAAAATGAAATACGATGTTTTGCCCAAGAAAAACAGGAGTTTGAGCTGGTGCTCACGCTACCAGTGCTCTCCGAGAGCCTACCAGTTGCTGCAGGATTTTTGGTTTTAATTGTATGGCTTGGATAGTCCTCATGTCTCTTAATTAACTCTTCCTAAGGAGTATGACTGCTGTCATCAGTCAGACCCTCAAAGGTAAAGAGATTTTGCTTCAAAGCCTTAAAAGCAGATACCTGAGGGTAGTTGTCACTGGATGCGTGGCTAGATGCATGGCTTCTGCAACTGAATGTTGCTGATGAAACAGCTTTGCTCCCATAAAAAAAAGGGAGTTGTTATTACTCCTGTTTCTTGAGGCAATTCCTGGCAGAAAGGGCTGGCTCAGCTTCGACATCTCGCCTCCCGCAGACCCTCCTTCATGCACAGTGCCTGGTGCTCAGCAAATTTCCTTTTCCCAATCCCTGTCAGTTTTGCCCAGCCGGAGGCACGGATGCCCACCACTCCGGTCTGCAGCAGGGCATGGGGGTCCGTCTCCCTGCAGCTTCCCGGGGGCTGTGCTGTCGGATGCTTTTGGGCTGGGGAGTTCCCCTCCCTGTGCGCCTGTTGCAGAGCATCGGAGTCATTGCAGGAGGAGGGACATACCTAGATGTTTTTAATAGTATCTCCCATTTTTGCTCTCTTTTTGATGTTGGGCAGCACTCCATCTTGCTGATGACTTCTTAAACCCTTGTATTAGCATCCCCAGTTTAAATTATCCATTAATCCTTGAGCTTGAGAATGGGTCCTGAGGGTTTCAGCCTGTGAACCCAAGACAAAAAGGAGACAATGTTGACTTAATTTTGGGCACGAAGAGTGTACTATTTCAAAGATGAATTCACACAGCAGTCTGTGGTGATGGTGATCTTTTATTCTTAGACCACTAAGCAGAAGCAGAAGGGAGTGCATTGTCAATTGTTTGCTGATCCCACCCAGCAGTTTGATCTAAGCAGCCCGTGGCAGAAGTCACATCCTCAAATCTCTGTGCCCACAGCTGATTTCCAAAGGCCTTAAATTGATGTCCTTACAGGGTATCTTTCAGATCGAGCATTTAGTTTTTATAATACTGCTTTTTAATCTTGGGTCCAGCTATAAAGCAGTGTGTCCTGGTTAGGTGAAAAATATGAATAGTGTAAAATGAATTAAAAAAAATGAATAGTTGCAAGTTGTGTTGCCCATCAAGCCGTAAGCCTCTCCGAGCAGAAAGAAGAGATTTTCATGGATAAGTGATTGTCGAGTTTGTGTTCTTAAGTGGCCAAAAGCAGTTTTCCAGTTTCTGCACTGCCTCTGTGTGACAATATCCAAGAAACATTTCTGAATACAGTTTTGAGTTAAAAACTTTTCAGTAAAAGCCCTAAGGAGAGGATGGTGGTGACGGTATGTGGGGAAGGAGCGCGCTGGATTGTCTCTATTAGTGTGAGAGTAATATCAGGCACAGAGAATAATAAATTCTTTTGCACTTACATCTGCATACATTAGCGATATTTTCTCTGAGATAATGGATTTGTGCAGTTAGGAATGACAGAAGAACCAGACCTAGGCTCCTGTTATTTTTGGTGTTTCTCAGGGACTAATAAATTCATAACTATTAAGAGAAGAAGGTTTTATTAGAGCATCCCAAATACCCTTTCTGGCACCGGAATTCCCATCTTAGGAGCTGCTTGGGAAGAAGAGTGTTTTGGAAATGGAAATGTTGGGAAATGCAGAAGGACACATCCTCTTTTTCTGAAAGGGTTGGGTATTCCAGTGGGAAAAATATGTAGGAATGAAACAAGTAGGCACGGGAATGAATTTTCCTGGAGTTAAACACATTCTTGCAGCACTGAATTAAAGTCAAGCTTGCCATCACCGTTTCTTACCCTGCAATCAGCGGTAATAGGTACTGCACTATATAAATGATACGCTCCTTTGTTCCCCCACAAAGTGCCAGGTGCCAGGCACAGCGTCAGGCTCACCTGATTTAGCTGAGCCGCCTCGATCGCTTTGCTTACTGTAGGCCCTGTGCCGAGTTGCATCCTGCTGCATACCACATCTCAGTGCTGTGCCGGGAAAGTCCTGCTCCTGCCGGAAGAGAAAGCTGGGGAGAATAAGGAGGAATATTTATGTTAAGTTTCCTGCTTCCTACAGCCGGTATCTGGGCAATACCTACGTGTGCACGTTTGTGGATGGTGCCTCGCAGCCCTGCCTTTGCCAGGTGGGGTTGTAGCAGGCTGCAGGGGGAAGCAACTAACTGTAAGAAAGAAGCCCTGGCTTGGAAGCCACCCTTGATCTAAATGTGCAGGGAAATCATCAAATAGAGGGAAAGTCTTGGTTTAGGAGCTGTAGCTGACTCCTCTGGTACCCCAGCACTGAGCTGGCTGAGATGCACAGAGAACTGGGGGAACAAAGAGCGCAGACCCGGCTCTAAACCCTTCACAGCTTTGTTTGCAAAAGAGGCAGGCTCTGACTTCTATGCACGTCCCCCTGGGTGCTGGGACCCCGGCTCCTTCGCCGAGGGGGTGGACGCTGCTGGGCCAAAGCAGTTGCTGCAGAGGGCTGGGAGAGGGTGTCCGCTCGCTCCCCGCACACAGGGACGGCTGCAGGCATCACTGCGAAGCAGATCCGGGAGCCAGGGAGGGTGTTTGGCCCTGTGTGAGGCTTGGCACAGCGTGACCCCAGGTGCCACCTGGGGCTGCTGCCTGCCGGGCTGCAAAGCCCCTTGTGCCATGTCTTGCCAGCACGGTGTTTTTAGGATGCTGCTGCTACGTGTTGTTGGGCTGGAAGTAAGTGGGAGCAGCTGTGCTGCTCCAGACAATGGGGAGAACAATAAAACGGTTAGGGAAATGTTTTCACAATACTAAAAAATGTGCGTTTCATTTCTGGGGAAGAGGGGAGGGAAGTCACGAGCGTTTTGCAGAACCTGCCAGTGCCCAAAGTTCAGCCTCGGCCGTGAAGAGCTGGGAGGGGTGGGCGGCAGGGGGAGCTTGGTCTTGAGAGGATCTGAGTCCCTGGGTCTGAGATCCCACTGAGCTGGAAAAAGGGACGAGGTGGCAGCTGGGGACGTGGAATCTCCAAACCAGCCTGGGGTTTGAGAGTGCTGGAGTCTGGGGTTTCCATTTAGACCCCTCTCAGCAAAGTGTAAGGCAAACATTTGCCACCTCCTCTCTGGCTCCACCGAGGTCCATCTGGTGTGAAGTTGAGTTCACTCTGAAGCCACTTCACCTTTTTCGAGGCGTGGGCAGTGCCAGTGGTGGCCTCCCGGGCACCCCTTCTGGAGGGCATCTCTGAAAGCAGTTTGGCAAAGGGGAAGGTGAGGGGAAAAGCTTTCCTCTGCTCTTCTTCACATTTGTGCAACCTGTGACTCAGCCCTGTCAGCTCCTTCCCTTGTGTTCATCACTTCAGGAAGCTTCATCTCTGCCTCTGTACTTCCCTGGGTGACCCTAACAACCTTCTTTTTCCAGTTCACTTCCCTTTTGCCCTGCTTTCTCCTGAGTGATGGTGGCACGGCTCTTTTTTGGGGGAGAGGTCCTTTTCAAAGGCATTTCTTCTGTGTCTGCTTCAATTTGACTTCCCTGCACAGCTCAGAGGACATCTTGCATTCATCTCATGCCGGCTGTTTTCTCCTGACCCTCTTCCTTCTCCTGCTCCACCTCCTTCTCTCTTTTGTGCAGGACTTCTTGGACTGCTCCTGGTTTGCTTTGAGGACATGCCCAAGTAAGCATGTACAGGGTCCCTCTTTCAGTAGTCCATGAAACATCCATGTGAGGTTCACTCTGCTTGCTTTTATTTCCAGTTTTCTGAGAAAATGCCCCTGGACTGTACACAGTCTGGGGCAGCAGCATTTTTCATGTGTCCCCCCCTACATGTTCTCTCAGCTGAGATGGAAAGACCCTTTCCCATATCTCCAAAGTAAAATAGAGACATGCACGCTATAGATGTCTTTTTCTTGCCAGCCAGTACACTACATAGCTTAAAAGGACCCAAAGTCATTACCTGCTTTCCTATTAGTCTCCTAAGGGATAGATTTGGAAAAGCTTGTTCCCCTCACCCTCTTCTTTGGAAGTGATCTGTCTGTTCTGCAGGGGGGGCGAAAAAAAAGCCTGCGGTCTGGATTTTATGTGTGCCAAGAGTTTCCTTTTCACCGCTCTCAACTCTTGTGTGTGTGCAGGTGACCAGACCTCCTTCCGAGTTCAGGTTCGGCAAGTGGAGGACTATCCCGTGGACCTCTACTACCTGATGGATCTCTCCCTGTCCATGAATGACGACCTAGATAATATTCGCAATCTGGGGACCAAGCTGGCTGAAGAGATGCGAAAGCTCACTAGCAATTTCCGGCTGGGGTTTGGATCTTTTGTGGACAAAAACATTTCTCCTTTCTCCTACACGGCACCAAGATACCAAAACAATCCCTGCATTGGGTAAGTGGTAGGTGTACCCCGAAGGGACAAGCCCTGTGTTTGCACAGAGCCTGGCTGCAGTCTTCTCTTCCCATTCTTGTTTTAAATAATGAACCACACTTAAGCCCTGGCTTTTGGGAATGCTGATTAGCCACGGCTGTTGCTGTTATGTTCTAGAGCGATTCAAAATAGGACAACTTCCAATTTTGCAGTGGCTGTTGGGAGATCTCTGCATCTAGAGATGGGAAACTGTTGTATCGGAGCCTGAAGCTATTTTTAAGTACCTGAAGAGGATGCAGACGTAGCAGGCTTTTTTACAGACTTTAAGAAAAAAGAACAAGAGCCAGAAATTCCTGATTTCTGATCCTAGCTCTGAGTCATAGTTTGGCCTTGAGTAGATCAATTAAGCTCTTTGTCTCCATTTTACAGATAAGGAGACCGAGGCAAGGCAACATAAGTCCTTCCCAACAGAAGTGTTTGGGGGAAGTGAGATTTGTGAGGGCCTGTAGGACTGATTAATGAGTTCTTGCAACGTGTTTTGAAGATGTCAGACAGGTTTTTTCATCTTAATTGCTGTGGAAGGAAAGCAAACTGGCAGTCGCAAAAGACACAAATGGTGCGGTTTGCTTTGCGGTGGGATCAGTCTTCCTCCTTTTTTTTTTTTTTTTTTTTTTTTTTTGCTAGAGTCTTTTTGTTTGCCCTTTAACCGCTGGAGTTGGGATCAAGTCCATTGAATCAAGGATTATGCCAGAGTGAAATTGAGTGTCGTGGAGGGTGTCCAGGCTCAGATGGGTTTGGATGTTGGCAGGAAAGGATGGATACAGCAGCAAGTGCCCTCCTGGGAGAATGTCACTGTTGACATTTACCTTCATGGTGCTGTCTTCACCTCATCCATCCTTGGGGTGCTTCCTAGTCATGTAAGGGCAGTAAGGTTAGCACTTTTGTTTGAGCCATTCGTGGATACTTACATTGTAAGATCACAGCACAGATGGATGCCAAGCTCTGCAAGTGTGCATCCTTTAAGTTTTCCATATGAGAGGCAGACTAAAGAGAGCTTGCATCAGCTATGAGTTTCTAGGCCAACTTTTGGCATTGACCAAGCATTTGGCATCTCATTGCACATTGACCATTGACCAGACAAAATTATCTGTATTCTTTTTTCACCAGTTCTGTCCGAAGAGGAAAGTCAAATAGATTTTAACGCTAAAAACTCATGCTTTGGCCATGAAGCATAGCCAAAACTGACCATGCTGACTGAGCCAGGGAGGTGGCTCTCTTCTGCCACGGCACCATACACCACGCTCTTCATAGCTCTTCCTCCCAAAAATTTGGCGTGGCCTCAGACCAATGTGCTTAGTCATCTGTGTCCTCCTCAGTCTCCTTCACCCGCTCATGTTGCTTGCGGGCAGGGACAAGGTTTCTCTCCAGTGGGGGAAATCTCGGAAACTTTTTTTGGTTGGTGTGTGATTTAATTGAAGTGACATGGCTTTTGCCGAGTGAAATAGGGTGAAAGGAGCAGGAGGGGAGGGCAGGGATGAGAGAGGAGGAGAGGATGGAGCTGGACAATTCTGCAGCGAGGCATGCCTGAAACTGCTGATGCTCTTTCATTGAGGGCATCCAGAACTGTTGCCTTGTCTTCTCCCACCATGATCAGGCTATCTGCATGTCCTTTTGACTTTACCCAGGTGGTTGCTTTTCTGTTTATGGGTTACATTAAGCCAGCCTGGTCTTGGGAAGCCATTTAGGAAGGATTGCCCTAGGCAGCTCATCTGGTGGGCGCTCCCTTCCAGTCACCATCTCTCTCCTCTTCATCCAAACCAGGGGTGCTGGCTCCTCGTTGTTCTCCAGCGGCATTGCCTTCCCCTGCCTGCTCTGCAAGCGGGCTGTCACTGCTGCCAGGTGGCTCGCTGATGTGGCAGCAAGGTGGGGTTTTGTTCGCAGCTATTTCTAGTGTCAAAGCAGACTTTGTCCAGTGGCCTGCTCACATCTAAAAAAAGCTGCAAGTAAACATGAGCTGTGGTGGGTGTTTTTTGCCCCCAGTCGAGGCTCTCTCCTCCTTCTCTTCCTCGTGGTGATGGCCATCTGGGTCAGGTGCGGCCGTGTTTTTGTGTGGGGTCTGGCTGGGATCCCTTGTGCCTCCTCCATCCCACCCCAGTTCACTGCTCGCCCCTGCTCCTGGCTCAGCATCCCAGCTGGGACCTCCCAGGGAGCCAGGATGTGGCCTCTCACAGCCACGGTGTCATTGAAGAGAGATAATACAAAGGAAACAAACACTAAATTGAAAAAGATAAGGAAGGCAGAGGGTTTGACTGAACACCCAATTGCCCATCTATCTGTGATACAACTTGTGGAGGTTACAGCCTGAGATAACCCACCCACACTGCTGTGTGCCCCTGCGTAGTCACTCAGCTATCCATTGTCAGTCCTGCTGCTGCCTGCAGCTTCTGCCAGCAAACCTGGAGCGTAAAACAGACAAAAAAGGATTAAATTATACATCTTCATGGGATGTGGGACCCTATAGTGTGTCAGTGTTTTCTTCCTGGACCAGGGCTCTGGCAAACCGAGCACCCAGATGTATCGTATGAGTTAAGGGCTGCTTACTGAGACCCTGCAGTGCAGAGGTTTCAGACATCGTATGCTCCTTGCCTTGGCCCTGGGTGCAAGCGGGATGCAAGTCTGAACGTCGGGCTGATCACAAGGGATGGCTCTAATTGCCAGCCGGGCCCAGGGCAGTGGGACCTGCCCCATGGTTAGGTGTGTTCATGGCTGTGCGGGTGGAAATCCCTGCTCTGGGGTCCCTTGTGAGGGATTTGAGTTCCCAGCAGTGGTAAATCTTAAATACTCCTTTGTGTAAAAAGCCTCTTACAGCTTACCCATAGTGGGTCATGTGTCAGCAGAGGCCTTTAATTGTTCTCCAGGTTTTATCTTTGAAGATAAGAGTGAATTAGTGCCAGCCCAACTCCTTTTTAAACACATTTTCTTCTTAACACTTCTCATCCCTCTCCCCTGCACACACTCACTGATTTCCCATGCCGCAGGAGCTGCTCTATTGAGCTCTCCCATCCACGTGGTGAGCACCAAAGCTGCCTCCCGACTGTTTTGTATGGAAAAAGAAGTTTTCCTGGTAGCCTGCCGAGGCATTTCTCTGCCTTAGGATGCCACTCCTACCTTTCTGCTCCAGTGGCGCTCTGAAAAGCGGAGATGGTGTTTGCTCACTGGCCTTGCAGGGAGAGTGGGAGGATGCATGAGTTGGTGTTAGTTATTAACACATCTCGTGGTGTGCAATTGCCAGGTGCCCGGTGATGTGCAGTGCGTGCAGGGTGGCACGTATTGCCAAGAAAACTGGATGACAGAGTGAAAATGCATATTGAAAAATAGGGGAAAAGTAGCTGTCGGCAGTGACGCTCCTGCGTGGTGCCCTTTGACACCAACCCGCCATCCTGGGCTGCTGGGGAGGATGGCTCTGACCCTCTTGCCACAATGTGCCCCCTGCATCACTGTGGGTCGCATCCTGCACTGCAGACTTCCAGTGTGAAAACCACTTTATGGGTGCTGAAACTCCAGAGCTGCATGGCCTGGGGCTTGGTGTCTCCACTCGGACCTTATGTGGAGAGAGACGTTTGGTCCTGGTGAGATCTCTGGAAACTTCAGCTGCTCAAAGACCCTGGGGGGGGAACCAAAAAGATGGGCTCTATTGTAGAGTTTTCTAGATAAGTAGTCAGAAATCAAAGCGACCAAAACATGAAGCCTTGTGGAAGTATTTCATCCCTCTGAACGGAGGTTTGGAGACCAGCCTGGTAGAGCTGGGAGCTTCTGCAGCTCTTGGCTACTGGTGGGGTTCCTCCTAGCTGACCACTCCTCTGTTCCTCCTGCAGTTACAAGCTGTTCCCCAGCTGCGTCCCATCCTTTGGCTTCCGCCACCTCTTGTCCCTAACGGATAAAGTTGACCGTTTCAACGAAGAAGTTCAGAAACAGAAGGTTTCCCGCAACCGAGATGCTCCAGAGGGTGGTTTTGATGCAATTTTGCAGGCTGCTGTGTGCAAGGTGAGTCGCTCTGATTTCTGGGGTTTAAAGGCAAAGCAAAAGAGGAGGAGGTTTCTTCTGCTCTGTTCTTGGACCAGGGTAAGGCTTCAGTA
Source organism: Aptenodytes forsteri (assembly GCF_000699145.1). Taxonomy (NCBI): domain Eukaryota; kingdom Metazoa; phylum Chordata; class Aves; order Sphenisciformes; family Spheniscidae; genus Aptenodytes; species Aptenodytes forsteri. Next base: position 11,227,703 of record NW_008794888.1, on the reverse strand, counting down.
TGCCATTGCTTGAAAGTAACTACTAAATTTTTCTTGCAGAAACCATGAGAGATGCCTTGAAAAGTAGAGGCTATTGTTTTCATGTGCTTTTGTACATGAAAAGGCAAAGGAAAAAAGGTTAATGTCTTTTGTAGTTTAAAGGGGTAAAAACAGAGCTTTTGCAAATGCAAATTTAGGGCTGAGATTTCATTGCACGATTAGACTTGTAGGTGCTGATCCCTGAGCACCTGGGACGAAATCCTTTAAGATTCATGCACGCTTGTGCGCAGCAGCACTGTGTGTTGGTTTAATGCGTTTCTTAAGTGTGTGTCAAACACATCTTGCATCAGTTGACCCGTGTTGAGGGTTCCTGCTGCTCATACCCGCCCCCTTGGGCGTGTGGGGCTGGATGATCCCACCTCCAGGCACTGATAGCCTGCCCTCCCTCATCGTCAGAAAAACTGGAGCTGTGCACAGTAATTAAAGACAGAGTTCGTTAGCTTAGTGCCATGTTAGCCACGTCCTTAGGGTTTTTGGAGATGTTTGCTTGAAGACCTTTAGGTGGGTTGCTCTGTATTCCTTTGTGTGTCAGGGATGGAAGTGTTTGCTCCCCTCTGCCATGTGGCTGAGCTGCGCCGCTCGCCAGAGACAGCTCTGGTTGGTTTTTCTGCTCTTGACATACAGTTTTGTTCTTGTTTGCTCCAGCCTTGCATTGTCCTTTTTGATGGGCGTGTTTTCTTCTGAGTCTGGATTGTGGGAGCCGGGAGATAGGCATCGTCTGCAGGATGATGGGACGCAGGCTTGTGGGAAACCAGATCTTCCCTCACCTGGGTTGGCTGCATTTACGCTTCACGTTCGTGACAGGATTGAACCTGCCCTGTTGGATCTGATGCCACCCAACATTCATCTTCCCTCTCTCATCCTGGCACAGATATTGTTGCTGGCGCAACTACAGTGCTGCTCCCGATAGTCATCTGGGCATAAAGAGCTTCTCAGTTTTGGAGAGGTGGCTCTCATGGTTAGAGCAGAGACATCTCAGGATGGTGACTCAGATGTGCCACCCACCATGTGGTTTTTTGCAGTCCCTTCCACCACGTTATTGCAAAAATGGGACAACGTTTCCCTACAGTGCAGAAATACTGCGATGTGTATCACCAGGGCTCATTTTGGAGGTGTTGCTGGAAGGCAGGAGACCTGCAAGATATTTCCTGCACATTTGTGCCAGTCTCAAACTGTTGGCGAGGACCAAAATCTTTGTGGTTCTTGAGTGCTCAGCCTGGTCCCTTCTAAATTCAGAAGATGAATTTAGATGCTGGTGCCATCTAAATTCAGGACTGAGCATCCTCTAGGAGGGGTGAGCAGAGGTGAGCGTGTGTGCTTGTGTGGCTCTTGGCGTGATGTGGCAGGTCATGACAGAGGAATTTCTGCAGCCGCGGTGGTTAATTAATTACCGGAGCTTGGGGGTGGGAAAGAAAGTCCATGGGACTGGTGTGTGAGGCAGGAGAAGCGGCTGCACCGCAACTTGCGCTGCCTTGGCAGCCCCTTGCTGGTGGAGCAGCTGCCTGTTGATCACAGGCATGAGCAGCAAAGGTTCTGTCCATCCAGAGTTAGAACAGCCAAAATTTTAGGCCAGCTGATTGACCTCCTAAGCCCTATAGCCAAAACGGGAGCTTTGTGATTAGTTTCTGTCACAGTGGCCGAGTGATGGCCCAGACCAGTCGGCGGCCATGGGTTGTGGTGGGGCTCAGCACCGTCAAGGCGGGTGAAGGTGACAGACATCTGGGGTGGCAGTGAAGTGCCACTTCCTAGTGAGGATGCTCTTTGCTGCAATGAATGGAGCTTTGCATCCAGTGGTGATTAATGAAGTATCATGGGGACTAAACCCTGCATGGACAGTACCTTCTGGTAACTCAGGAGCTGTTTTCCTTGGTGCAGGGTGACCAGCATGCAGGTACCTTGGTGCCTTCTGGGGTGGGTTTCCTCATCACTACTGTGGCACCCCATTGCCTCTCTCTGGCATGCTCCAGCTTTTTCCAGCTTTCACCCTCTCTACCATATTCAAAACCCAAGATTTAAGGCAGTTATGACCTTAGAAAGTCCCCTGCCTTTGGGGCAATGCAGCATGTTGACCGTGAAGTGCTTTGTGCTCAGCAGCAGAGTTTGTGGCATCAATGGGGGCATCCCGGGGAGAGCCGACGGTGGCATGGCAGAGCCTCACTATTTCCAAGCCACGGTGTCCGAGTGTGGTCTTCTCCCCTTCAAGCGCTGAGGTGTCAGAAACAATACCTACTCTGTTGACTAGGTATTTTTATACTGTAATTCATATCAAGCATTTCTTCTGCATGAGCTTTCTAAGACCTCTGTAATGCACAAGTCATTTTTTGGCCTGGTTTTCAACCCGAGGAGTGGGGAAAGTTTGCACAGCTAATACAGACTAACGAGCAGGCCCGGGGTTTGGCTCCTTTCTGAACGATGAAGATATGGTAAATGTTATTCTGGAGGCAATGAAAGAGCCAGAGACAATAAGCCTTTATCCTGATGCTAAAATGGTTAGCCAGGAATATTAATCAACCTTCTGCAATTATATTTTCCATTTGCAGTATTTTGGTTTTCTGCCATTCTTTAAGTGCAAGCATCATATGGCTTGGTGGTATATATAAGTTTCAGATCTTATATACTAAGATGCAGCAAGGAGATAATGCTGGATTGGAAAATAAAGTGTCTTTTGAAAGAGTTTTGACTGGTGCTTGCTACATGGAGATGGCCAAGACATCTGGGAGACACTGACGTGCCTTTCAGAGCGATGCAAAACGAAGGAGGTTTTGGCTTTTAATCTCTAAGGCATACTTGTCTTGCACCTGTATCTATTTCTTGCTTCCAAAAAGGCCTACACCTGAGAAACTGGTGGGGTTTTAGACATATTGATGAATCCAGGGGGTTCTCCTGGCAGTTGATGTCTTGGCAATTGAGCCCTTTTTATTCAGCACCCAAAGCATAAATTTAGATATTTATTTCAGGCTTGGAAATACTGATGCAGGGTTTTGCAGCCTTTTCAATAGGATTTGGAGGGCTGGGCTATGCTGAGATAGCTGTGGCAGTTTTGCCAGTCACTGTTGGCTGTAAGGAGTGAGGAGCTGGCCTTTCAGGGTATGGGAGGCAACTGCAGCTGGTCATAGGAGCGTGGATCCGTAGTGTGCCCAGCCCTGCGGAGACACGTCTTCCCACGTCACTCTGCTTTGGGTCAGGTCCCACCCCTGCTTTCAGAATCCTTTTTTATCCCATGAAGATCAAAAACCAGACGAGGGGGCAGACGTCAGTGCAGGTTTTTTGTTCAACAGTCTCAGTCCAGTAAAAATAAATGAAAGTCTTTTTGGTTATTTGTTTTAAACGGAGCAGAGTGCTGCTCTGGGTTTTGCGGTGGAAACTGCGTGCTGAAGAGCTGTATTTTCCAGCGCCTGCAAGCTGCTGGCGGAGGCAGCGTGAGATGCGGCAGCTCCTCAGTGCGCTGGCCTCTCCAGGTGCTTTTTCCATAGGTCTCCAGCTCTTTTTGGTGTGGCATCGGCACCGGCTCAGCCACCTCATCTGAGACACCCTGGTCCGATGCTCCAAGGCATCAAATGCTCTCAGTGCCCTGATATTGGCACTGACGCTGTGGGAGCTCATTGCTTTTTGGAAGTGAGTTCCTGAACTGAGCAACCAAAGCTTTTTCTGATGTTGTTTACATGGGAAAGTGTGTGTCGGAGACCCGGAGAGTTTGTCTGGAAAGGGGTGCTTAGCCTGAGAATTAAAGGTGGGCTTAGCAGGCAGGTGAACAGAAGCATTATCCCTGAAGTGGCTTCATAACTGCCGCTTGAATGCAGCTCATTTTCTTTGTGCGTACCACATTTCTAAGGAAATGAAACTCAAATTAATCCTTTTAATCTCTTCGGGACTTTCTTGGCCTCAATTGTTTAAAAAGAAAAGAAATCAGCTTTGGATACACAAAGGAAAGTGAACTGGATGGGCTTCTGTCTGGTGGCTGAGTAGACCAACAACTGCTTCCTGCATTGTTAGAGCTGTAATCACTTTTGGGTTGAGTTCTTAAGAAATTACATTTTGGCATGAAGATTTTGCCTTTTGTCCAGTGGGGGTCACTTCAGTGGAACGACTCCTGCTTCCCAGAGCAAAAAAGTTCTCACTGCATACTGAGCTGGACTGTAATGTGCTGGTACACGGCAAAGGATGTGTGTTGCCAAAGATTTCTTCCTATGGCCTTACTTGCATTGCATAGGTCTTTAAAATACCATTAAAGAAAAAATACCTTCTGCAATAGGGAGGAAAAAGAAATCTACCCTGGAATAGTGTCCCTGAAGCAAGAGTTATATTTATCAGAAAGATCAGCAGGCTTTGGGCTATGACTCACATTTGCAGGCGAAAATTGCGCTGGCAGCCGTGATTCTGCATCCTTCTGCCTGCTCTGCCCTCTTGCCCTGCCCACACCAGCGCTTTCTATAGGAAGTGTCTTTGCAGCCGGGCTGCGGCAGCTCGTAGGCTAGCATCTTACTGTGAAACAAGGCAGATGTCAGATGTTGCTAAATAGGCTGAGCAGTAAGCTCTGGAGGAGTTGGGTATATTCATCTGCACTGCCTTCCCATCAGCAAGCTTTTACCAGCTTTTCCCTCATCCCTTTCCAAGGGATTTGCGCTGTTGCTCTGAGCCAGGGGCTGGAGGGATGCTGAATGTGTGTGGGGAGGGAAGGCGTGGGGCTATGTCTTTGCCGGCAGATGGGCAGGGTGGCCAACCCAAGGGGAAGCTCTGGGAGATGGGGCTTTCTGGCTCCAGTCTCTGCCGCGGCAGGATCTCCCTGCTGTGGTTGGCAGGTGGGACTTCAGCCCACCCGGCTTGGCACGAGCTGGCAGTGGGAGCAGCCAGCGAGCGCAGGGGAGTGTGCTGCAGTGGTATGGTTTCCAAATATTTCCTTTGGGCTTCTCCATTTCCTTCCACTTCCATTGCAACAAACTGCTTCAGTGTGCTGTTGTAGGCGCAGATCTGCTTCTCGAGCCGATGCAAAGCTGGAAACCTGGGGAAGCTCCGTGGGAGGGAAACATTTATCATCTAAATCTTATACCTTTACTTGAAAAAAATCTGTCCCTGCATCTCTCTCCATGCAAAGATGGTGATAATGTCTGGTCCTTACACAGAGGGACCAAGGAGGGTTCAGAGGACACTTCCTGTGCTGTGCTTGACATCTCGGTGCTTTCATAGGGACCACTAGAGCATGGCTTGGAATTAGCATGTTTTTAAATACGCAGAATTTGCTCACAGCAGAGCTGTGCGGGGCAGTTGTGCGTGGATTAGTGCAGGCAACCACTGCCAAAGCTCCCACTGCTGCACTCTGCTCCAGGTGTGTGTGCTCCTGCTCTTCTGGGCTGTGGTGCGGGGGGATTGAGCTGTTCAGGGCACGCGTAGTGGTTGCACAATGAAATTGCAGGAGGCTTGGAGACACCATGGCTTCCAGAAGATGTGTGCAGAAGGGGACACATGGGGCAGAGTGCCTGTGCAATGCATGTGGGTGCACCAAAGCCAGCGCCCTTAGGCAGGGACCTCACTTTGTGCATCACAGCTCAGAAACAGCCTTTATGAGCAGGCAGTAATGAAAATGCTGAGCGGGGATATTGCAGCTCTTGCTGTTGGCTTGGCCGCTCTGCGGAGCTGAGGAAACAAGGTCAGATTAAATATGTGTGGAGGAATTTGGCAGGTCTCCTTTGGCTATAAAAGCAGCTGAAATTCTTATTCTTGGATCTGGGTAGAGAAGGTCTGGTGGACAGTCCACATACCTCCTCATGCCTTTTTAAGTAAGTGTGTTGGAAGGAGATGTTGGGAAATGCTAGATGGGCCCCTGACATTTCGTTTTCTTGCCAGGGATGGGTGGACAGGAGCATGGTACTCTTCTATTTAGTGCTAATGGGTCTGCTGCTGGATGGGAGTGTGGCTGGGACCATGTGTAAGGCGAGGGGCGAAGTGTGGGCTTGGCAGGGGCAGACCGACTGTCTCACAGGGTTTGTTTTCCCCCAGGAGAAGATCGGCTGGCGTAAGGAGGCGTCTCACCTGCTGGTCTTCACGACGGATGATGTGCCCCACATAGCCCTGGATGGGAAGCTGGGGGGGCTGGTGCAGCCCCACGACGGCCAGTGCCACCTGAATGAAGCCAACGAGTATGGCGCGTCCAGCCAGCTGGTGAGGGGGAACATGGGGGGCCAGGCCTCAGAGACTTCAGGGTGTTGGTGGACCTCTCTGGAGACCAGCCACCCCCAACTCCAGCAGCTTTTGGCAAACACAGCCTCTGACCAGCATGGTTTTACCCAGTCCTGCAGCTGGCAAATAAAATTTGCCGTTCCCCTTGGGCATCCCCCCCCAGTGAATGCTTCTGTCGTGCTCAAAAATAGGTTAGGAGCTTAGCAGGTTTCTTCAAGGCTCATTGCAAGGGAGGGAAAAGTAACTTGGTGTCCTGAAGAGCATCATATTTGCTGCAAAGTGTAGAGGAAACATCAAATATGTCATCCCTTTTCTAAAATGTCCAGTGGATTGTCAGCTTCTCCCCGGGGAGGCTGAGCCTACCTTGGTGTGGCTACAATAGCAAGCACAACAGGACGCTCCTCCCATTTACAGCCTTTGAGCTCAAGACTAACAGAGGTCTTAAAAGGGCCCATTTGTCTATTTATTATTAATTTAAACTCAGTGGAGGAAACTTCTGGGGTGAATGAGCACTTGTCTGCCACCTAATTATCACATCCTTCTGCAGAAGGGTGCTTTATTCAGCAGGTCACAAGCACTACTTAACGATTTTTGGTCCTGCAGGGATGTCACCCCCTAAGAGGAGGTGTTTCTGGATGGCTGCATTATGGCCAGAGGCTAGGATCCTCGGAGAAACCCTCTTTCCACCTCCCGTGCAATCCTAGCAAGTATATACGTAAGGGAGCACAGCCCTCGTACTGACGTGGAGTTACGCTGGGTAGCTGGTGTGGGGATGCTGCCTTGCTGTTTCCATGTTTGAGTCTTGGAGGCTCTCAATCAGCCCTCCAGTCGGCAAGTAAATAAGGTGTTTTTAAATGAGGACAGCACTTCAGAAGAAGCCTGAGGTTTTAAACTCAAGCTGGTCTCTTGAAAGTGAGCCCTGGTTCATTATTTTGTTGCTTGTGGGTAGCTAGAGCAGTGTCTTCCTGCCATCCTCTCTGTCTGGGAAGTCTGCAGAATTAAAGAGCTTATCATAGTCTCTTTATGGTTCCAGTATGCAGAAAGAGCAGGTGATGGGTGTTTCTGCTTTGGGAGAAAAATCATACATTTCCACTTACTGCAGTTCTAGATCTCCTTGCGTCGCATCCCTGGAGATAGCAGCCAGCTTATTACACATGTGTGTCTGCTGATGGCAAAGCAGAAAGAGGAAAGAAAGAAATCCAGCATTTCAGGTGTTGCTGTAGCTAATGGTGTTGTCAGTCATATATTCTAGTGAAAGGTACAGCAGAATTATTTAGGGGATGACAGAATTTCTACTATTTCAGCTGGGATTGTGCTGGTACGTCAGGGACTTCATCCTGCAGCGAAACATGCTATGTGTCTGGAACGAATTTTGCTGTTGGGGGGAGAAGAGCAATGAAATTAGTCTTTGTTTCTGTGTTACGCATCAGTCTTTCTGCCCTTTTTGTGCCCCTAGGATTATCCTTCCCTGGCGCTTCTTGGGGAGAAACTTGCTGAAAACAACATCCACCTGATTTTTGCTGTTACAAAAAGTCATTACGTCCTGTACAAGGTAAGCGCCGCCGAGCCGCCCGGGCTGGGGGGAGATTTAAATGCCTCGTGAAAGCATCTTCCTGTCAGCGCCGTGGAGCGGAGGCAGCCGCAAGCGCGCATGTGTGCAGCCGCACGCACAAGTGCACGTGGCCACGCACTGCCCGTGGGGCTGGCAGGGCAGGCAGATGCAGGCAGGCGAGGCTCAGCCCGCCGTCCCTCCCCACTAGTTGTTTCAGCGAAAAGCACTAAAGCTTCTTAAAGCAAAGAGATATATATGTTAGTGAGCATGTGAAGACCTAAAATAGACTCCAGCTTAATCTTGATGTTTGGGTGGCTGCCAGCCGTGCAGCATGCGAGAGAGCAGAAACCTGTTCAACCCATTCTGCAGTGACTTAATCCCATTACCTAATCGCACGCAGTGTTTCTGCCCAGCTGTGTTTTTCCATCACAGAGTCCAGGCCCCCGACGCGCCACATACAATTTGAACTCCCTCGAAAGAAAGAGGTGACCCAAGCCGCAAGGGCCGGCCTGTGTCTGGAGCTGCCCCGTGGGGTTTTGCTCCTCCGCGGATGTGGGGAGGTGTTTCAGGCGGGGTCGCTTTCGGAAAACTCTGCTCCAGCTCTCGAGGCTCGAGCAAAAACAACAAGCAGCCGCGTTGCTACGGTCGAGATGCTGCTGCTCACCCGTGGAGAGCGGGAGGGCTGAGCTCATTCTCCACCCCCTCTCCGGGGATGCTCATGGGTCGTGAGGTGAGACGGGGCAGCTGCACCTCCCTCCCCACGGTGCCAGCTCTCCCGAGTGTGCAGCGGCTGGGTTTTGCCTCCCTTGGCAGCAGCCCTGGGTCCGTTAGTCCCCATCCCGTGGTCATGAGCTTTGTTTAGCGTTTGACGTGCCGTGTTAGCAATGCTTTGCTTTCAAAAGCTTCACGTTAATGGGAGCCAAGCTGACCATGTACACCACCGGACGATGGGGCAGGGGTGTGGCTGGTGTCCCTGGTGTGGGGTTGGTCCCTCCTCGCCCTCTGCTTTCCTCTCTGCATCTCAGCATTTTCTTTCATTTTCTTTTTTTTCCCAAGAACTTTACCGCCTTGATTCCTGGGACAACAGTGGAGATTTTGCACAAAGACTCCAAGAATATCATCGAGCTGATCGTCAAGGCCTACAACGTAAGTGCATTTTAATACTGCAGCTGCTGTCGTGCAAAACACCAAGAGCTCGGCTGGCTCGCCTCTCCCTTGCGTGCTCCACCCGGCTTGGCCACCTCCCTCACCGGTCCTCCACACACTGCCAGAGCTGGGGCATCCACCCTGGGGAGGGAAACAAGCTGTGTGAGGTGGAGAAGGAGCACGGGGATACCCAAGGGAGCCTGTGGTGAAGCAGAGATTTCACCCCACATCTCTTGTGTGCAGAATTACCCTCAAAATACAGCCTCACTCTAAAACAGTTCTCTCTCAGAGCACCCTACCAGTAGGTAAAATACGTTATTTCTTTGCTGTCTGATGTTCAGAGGCCTCCCAAGGATGTGACCAGGCTCCAGCTAAGGTCGCATCCTTGCATTGGTCTCCGTGCAGCACAAGTTGGTCCTCAGCACCCCATGAGCATCACCATGTCTCTTGGATCCCAAAGGAGCCCTGCCTGTGTGGCGTTGCCAGTGCAGCCTGCCCTGCCACAATGGGGCCCATGGAGGACAGCAAAGGACCTGCAGTTGTACTGCTGACCTGATGTTGTCTATCTCCATGGAAATCAGGGGAGAGATCAATTAGAAGCAGCTAAACTGCACGTTCGTTGGGTAGTTAGTTGTCGACATTTCTGTTGACTTCTCCCTGAATTCTTATGGGTCAATTTTTCATGCTCCTGGAAGAATATTGCTGTTTTGGTGCTGGGCATGGAGATCTGACCCCGTAATGGGTCAGCCTTCAGGTAGGGTTCTTCATGCATGGGACCTGTGAACACAGCTTTCGATGGCTGCAAGCTCTTCTTGGTACTATGCTCATTAGTTCAAGGGAGTGAGGAAGGACTTCTTTGGAGGAGTTTACAGATCCAGAAGTCACGTAAGGATTGTGCTGTGCTTTGCATGACCTGTAATGTTCATCTTTCTCTCCCCCACAGCTCCCTGCAGTTAAAGCAGCATTTGGTTATGCCCTTGGGAAGAGTGCTTCCCAAAGCTTCACCCTCTGAGGAAAGGCAATGAGCAGCTAATGCTGCTATCAAGGCCCTGGAGATACTGCAAAACAAAAGCCCGGTTGTTTCAGTTTCTCCTCTTGAGGAAGGAGGGTCTTGTGGCTAAGATGCTTGGCTGGGGAGAAAGAAATGAATGTTCACTCCACGTTGACTTTGCATGTGGTCTCAGCGCCATCGCATGAAAACCTCCCTTTGTCTCAGTTTCCCAGCTGTAACATGCATCCGTGCCTCCATTTCACCACCCCTCGAGCCCTTGCAGATAGATATAAGCTGATGAAAACCATTGGGGATCTGATGCCCCCACCCCTGCTCCCTCCCTCTCTTTGCTTGTGAGCTTTGCGGTGCAGCTGGCTGGAAACCACCAGGACGCTGAGACCAAGGTGCCCCACGGAAGGAGCAGCGCGGGATGAGCTGTTGTTGAGACAGGGGCTGGTTTCTTGCCTGTTCAGCTGGGTGGTGGGTGCGAGCTGGGACCCCAAGGTGTGCTGCTGGGAGCTGGCAGCTCCTGCCTGTGCTGCGGGCAGCCTGGGGACGCGGGAAACCTGGCGCCTGCCCAGCCCGTCTCCTCTCGGTAGCTTTGTTTTTTTCCTGAAATGAAGGAGGAAACTATCACTGAGGGAGAAGGCTAAAATTTCTGTTCCCCAAGTGGGAGTGAACCTTTTTTTATTCCTCATGGAAATGAAATTCTGAGCCTGGAGAAACCCTTCATCTGCGACAGGGACCGTCTTCTCCTGTGGGGTGGCAGTGGCTGGTGCTCTGGGCCTGGGCTGAGCCTCTCCCCTTCCGTGCTTTGGCCATCTCTGATCCTTTCTCGTCTGCTTCCCTCCACCGATGCATACATCAGACTTGCTCAGGGCTTACATTACCCCCAAGATCGCTTTCCACCATCTCTTCATCTTCCATTTCCCTTTTTCTTCTGCCAGGCATGCTGTCGCCTTTCCCTCATCCGGGGGGGTGTGAAGCAAAAGAGAACAGGAATGGCTTTTTTTCTCTGTTCTCACTAAGAAAAACCCTTCCCCCAGATCTTGACACTCCTGCAAGATGGAGAGGCTCCTAGGGGGGCTGTGCCCGGGCTGGCGTAGCACTGAGGGTCTCTGCCCGGGCACGCAGGCTGGGTTTGGACCGAAGGCAGCAAACGGGATGCTGGTTTAAAAACCACTTTCCTAAACCCAATCCAGGCAGGTCTTGGATGTGTTTCTTGTTACAGCACCGATGGGTTTCCCGTGACAGGCAGTGGGTGGCCTTCACATCAGCTGTTCCTGGAGCTGCTGCTGGTTCGGGATTTCCTTGTTTTTACACTGAAACGATCCATCCTTTGATTTTCCCCCAGGCTATAGCAGACAGCTTTATTTCAGGCAGAGACATTCCTCCATCTCAGGGCCAGGTCCTTCCTCTAGGTCTCTCCAGCATCCTCCGCTCGTCCCTGAAGGCACTGCAGGCTTGGGGGCCACCAAACAACACAGCAGCAAACTCGGCAGTCGCCCTTAGCAGAGGCTGCGGTGCTGTGAGAAGGTATTGCTGTGTAACGGTGCAAAGTGGCTAATAATAATAGCATTACAATTAAGCTAATAGCATTACTATATAGGGCTAACAAGAAATCTTGGCATCTGTATAAAAACATAGGAAGAGCCCACGCAAGGTCATAGCGAGGTCTGGCCTGGTGTCCTGTCTTCTGCCATGCCCCAAATGAGATGCTCTGGGCAGGAAGATGGGAGAGCGTATCAGTGTGACAGGTAATTTCTATGGGATAATTTTGGGCAGAGCAGTATGTTCGGCTTTACCGACACACACGGTGTTCAGCCCGCAGGCGATGGATGCTTCGTACAGTCCAAACTGCCACCCCATGAACGGCTCCTCCATTACAGCAGAGAGATGGGAAATTATTCCTTTTTTTCCTCAAGGGCTGTTTAATTCGCCCAGCCAAAACTCATTTATTTCCTGCCCGTTTCCAAAAGCGTTAGCTCTTTGCTGGTGTGTGAACCCTGGTTTTGTTATCACATGGACTGGCAAGAAGTCCAAATTAGCTCTTTTCCTTAATCTGGCCACTTCAGTGAGGGATGGGGACAAGGGGGAGAGGGATGAAGCTGCAAGCTGGCTTTGGAAAATAAATGTATTTGTATAAAAAGCTCCATTTTGAAAACCTTTGTCTTTTTTGGACACCACTCATAAAAAAAAAAAATCAGTTCCAGCCATTGGAAGAATGAAGCAAAACAACCTCATTCCGAATTAATACTTATAAACTTCATTTTGTTTTGACTTAAAAAGTCTGTGTGTGCAGCAGAGTGGAGAGATGAGAAGCAGAAGAAAGGGGGTAGGAGCATACCAAAACCTCGCTGATGGAAAACATTTTTCACTTTGAAAAGTTTCACAAAAGAAGAGATTTTTCTTTTTTTTTTCCCCATGGTGGTGCTTCCAGCTGATGCATCTGAAAGGATACTTTTTGTTTGGCATTTTCTCCGAAGAGGGAAAATACATTTTTCTGACCAGTTGGGTGAAATCAAGAAAGCAGGACAGAGTTAGTGCAGGTTTACACCTTCTCTATGCAGTACAATGGACGTCACAGGACAACTGCCAGTGGAGAATGAGGCTTTGTGCTTTGCTAAGGGGCTGGTTTATGGGGAGGAGGAGGTGCAGGTGTATGCACGAGGCTCTGATCTTTGGCTCAGAGGTGCTCAATTTGTGGTCGAGAATGTTTTCTTCCTTCCTTTTCTTGTGCATCCGTATCTTTTCAGTGGTCATCATGTCTGTCCTAGAGAGCATAAGCCACCCGCAGGGCTTGTAGGCAGCTCCCCGAATGTTATGTTTTCTTCCTTCCCTTTTCTTGTGCATCCGTATCTTTTCAGTGCTGCCTACAGTGGTCATCACGTCTGTCCTAGAGGGCATAAGCCACCCGCAGGGGTTGTAGGCAGCTCCCTGTGACTCTAGTTGCATTCATCAGAAGTCTCCTGAGCTGTTTAAGTCAAACTCAAATGTCAATGTGTGTGCACAGGTGATTTTTTTTTCATATAGGTGCACAGATGTCCTAGCCTCCCTCTGGAAACATCAGGAGAAGAGACTAAAGCAGAAGAACCCCCCCCGCCTTTGGGAACCTGACAGTTTGCTTTCCCGTTGTGTTTCTAGAGTATTCGGTCCAAGGTGGAGCTCACAGTCTGGGACAGCCCTGAGGACATTGGCTTGACCTTCACTGCCACGTGCCAGGACGGTTTGTCCTATCCCGGGCTCAGGAAGTGCGGAGATCTCAAAATAGGAGATACGGTGAGTCTGCCATTCAGTGCATCCCCTGGAGAGGCTGTTTCACCCCCCGTGCAGCCGCTTACCTCTCTCAGTGAGTGGTCCCGGGCAATAAAATACAGCTTTGCTCATCTTCCTCTGCTGTCCTCATGCCGTGCCACATTAATATGGAAACCCGCTGAGAGCGGCTCTGCTAAAAGTGGCTCTGCATGGTATAGATCAGCCCAAGGTCAGCTGTGAAGAAAGAGGCAATACAGGCGTCTTGTCTACAGCACCCTGAGCCAAAAGGTCTTGATCAGGCAGCAGGATGCAATAGTCAAGAATGGGCTTTTTTTTCCCATAATCCCAGATATTCACGTCACCCTCTTACCTGTGAAATTTTTATTGCTGTGGTCTGCTGATCTTTTCCTAGTCTGTTAAATATTCAAGGTTTTCTTCTTATTGTTTGAGAATCCTGGCTTGTATTAGCATCCTGGCCTGTATCAGAAACAGTGTGGCCAGCAGGAGTAGGGAAGTGATCGTGCCCCTGTACTCGGCACTGGTGAGGCCGCACCTCGAATACTGTGTTCAGTTTTGGGCCCCTCACTACAAGAAGGACATTGAGGTGCTGGAGCATGTCCAGAGAAGGGCAACGAGGCTGGTGAAGGGTCTGGAGAACAAGTCTTATGAGGAGCGGCTGAGGGAACTGGGGTTGTTTAGCCTGCAGAAAAGGAGGCTGAGGGGAGACCTCATCGCTCTCTAACACTACAGGAAAGGAGGTTGTAGCGAGGGGGGTGTCGGTCTCTTCTCCCAAGTAACAAGCAATAGGACGAGAGGAAATGGCCTCAAGTTGCGCCAGGGGAGGTTTAGATTGGACGTGAGGAAAAATATCTTTACTGAAAGAGTGGTGAAACATTGGAACAGGCTGCCCGGGGAAGTGGTTGAGTCACCATCCCTGGAAGTATTTGGAGGATGTGTAGATGAGGCGCTGAGGGACGTGGTTTAGTGGTGGACTTGGCAGCACTAGGTTAACGGTTGGACTCGATGGTCTTGGGGTCTTTTCCAATCTAAATGATTCTAGGATTCTAATCTAAACCTGACTTTCCCAGAGTGAAGATGTCATGGTTAACTTCGGAGGTATTGCAAAAAAAGACAGGGTGCTCAGAAAGGCAGCAACGCTCCTCTCCTGTGTCCAGTTCCTAGGGTTATTGGATGGCAGCACAGGCTAAAAACATAGTTTGCCCCTTAATGTTAACAGTATACATGGCATAATCCATCCTGTGCTTTTTTATAAAAAAAACAGAGAAGCGAAGCTTTGCTTGTTAAAATTTAATATTGATATAGATAAATGAGTTGCTGGGCTGCAGGGCTGGGGCGGGAGGGCTCAGACCAGTGGGGAGTCCCCTCCCCTTCTCCAGGCTTTTGCTGTCTGCAAGGACGTGGGTGTGGGTTCGTTAGCAGCCTGATTGCCTTATTTGAGAAGAGTGGCTCTGCAAACATACCAGAGCTCTAAGCGCTGAGGCATATAAAAATAGTTTTAAAGAGTCAACAGTAGCTGGATTTTTGCCCTGCCAAATAAGGATCATGCGAAGTGTTAAAAAGGGAGGTGGCCTCAGCTTTTTTAGCTGAATTTACTGGATCTCCGATCAGTGGGTAAAATCAATCCCTGGAGCAGTGCCACGCTGGGCACGTGCCCTCCTTGTTCCCACAGCAAAGCCTGAGCCTCCGAGGTAGCAGAGTTAATCTGGTGGTTGATCCTGGGCTCCCAGCTTTGGCACGAGCAGGGGGGTCGCTACAGCCACTGCAGCTAGTGCTATAAAGGGGTTTGGCAGCGGATACGTGCGTGCCAGTATCCGCAGAGGCTGATGGCGTGAGTGGGAGTGACTGGCTCTCCTGATATGGATGAATTGGGGGTACCTTCTGCCCAGGCAGCAGAAGATTTGGGGTGCAGCAGGGAGCTGGCACTGGTACCTCTCCCATTTTTGGTGCACCGGAGTATTGAGGTGCCTGCACAGGCAGACATGCCACAGGATCACAGGGGTCCCATCCCTCCTTCCCCTCTTGTTCAGCTGCTCTTGGCCCCATTACTTCCACATGGATCAAGATTAGACTCCTGCTAAGAAACTTTCCCCAAAGAGGGTAATGCTGGCACTGGATCCTAATCTGCTGGTGTTTAGTCCTGGGGGTGTGGGTGTCAGTGGGTGAAAGGGAGCAGGATTACCCTGATCCCCTTAGCTTGCTTTCTGATCTCCTTCTCCTCTGTAATTTGAGCTCGTTGCCTAATTGCTTCAGGCCTTGGGAATGGGAGGAGGTCAAGGGAGGCTTCATAGGGTGCAGCTTTCCCGGCTGGAGGTGGCTGCTGCGCCGCCATCCATCCGCACGTCACCCCTTGGCATGCGGGACGGCGCAGGCAGTGAGAGCTCGAGGTGACCCCAGATGTCTCCAAAGAAAAATCATTCCCTCCTGATGCCTAGGAAGGGGGCTTGTTTCCTTGGAATAAGGTTAATCCTCTTTGCTAACCAGCAGCTCCAGGCAGCGCTGGGTGGCCCGAGACCCCACCAAACAGCAGGATTAAATCGGGGGCCAAGCAAGCGACCATAGGATGGTCTTAGTTTTCCCAAGGAGAAAATCCCTGACACTGGATTGTAGCAACAGAAAATGAGTAGGGGGGTGATGTATAACCATATAATGATGTGTAACCCTTCTGAAGCCAGTATTAACAGAAGCATCCATCAGAAATGGCCCGTTAGCAGTGTGCTGAAAGCTTGGGGCTGCGTGACTGATGCATGTCTCTATGTGCAGATCAGGATTCGCATAAAACCTTCTAAATCCATGATCTTGTAGGCAACTCGGGCTCTTGTGCTGCGTTGGTTAGATCCTTGCTAGTGCTTGGTTTCCACAGAGTTGTTTATTTTCAATAGCATGAAAACTGGGCTATTCTCTAGAGTTTTGCCCTGTTTTTTTCATGGGAATAGGCAGGCTCCTTCCCGCTTCACAGAAACCAACGGTGCCTGATGGGGAAAATTGCTGCTAATGGCTGACAGTAACGAGTTTTAAAACGTTAAGGATGCCAAACCCCTCGTGGGACTGGCAGATGTCACTGCATTGAGCTGCAGATGCCCTCACTAGATGTGCAATTGTTTTGGGGGTTTTTTTGCACACCTGGGAGTGAAGCTCAATGCACTGAGTGTGGCCCCGCTCCAGGGAATCGCTCCATGGCTTTTCCTCAGGACATTTGCCCTTCCCTCCTGCCTCCCTTCCCGGGACACCCTTGATGGATGTTCTGGGGCCGTGCGTGTTAACTTACACCTCAACCTGCCCCCCCAGGTTTCCTTCGAGGTGGCCGTGGAGGCGCGGAGCTGCCCCACCGAGGACACCTCCCATGCCTTCACCATCAAGCCCGCTGGCTTTCGGGACACGCTGGGGGTGGCGGGGCCCTACAACTGCCTCTGGGGGTGCACTGGCCATGCTGCGCCGGCCAGCGGCAAGTGCAGCGGCAATGGGACCTACGCCTGCGGGCTGTGCGAGTGCGACGCCGGCTACCTGGGGGCCAGGTGTGAGTGCGAGGAGGGCGCCAGCGGGGACATGCACCACGCCATGTGCCGGGAGGCGGAGGGCAAACCCCTCTGCAGCGGGAGAGGGGAATGCAGCTGCAACCAGTGCCTCTGCTACGAGAGCGAGTTCGGAAACATCTATGGGCCCTTCTGCGAGTGCGATGACTTCTCCTGTGCCAGGTACAAGGGAATCCTCTGCTCAGGTAGGAGCCTTTCCTCCCTTGCGCCCTCCGCTTTGTGGGGATGGGGAAACTGCCCCGAAATGGGGAAGGCTGCTGGGCTGGTGTGTGCAGGGTGTGCGAGGGGCTGCGCCTGCCCCGCCTGCCGAAATCTGCCCTGTTTCTGGAGGGACCTGCGCTCCCTTTCTTTATGGAAAAAGGGAGGCAGAGGTTTAAGTGCATCCACACTAATGAGCAAAAAGTGCATTAACCCCATCAGAACTGAGTTTCCAGCATTAGAGTGAAAGGCTCTCTCCTGGCAGGCTTGTCCTTTGCCCAGGCCCCACGGAGATGAGCAGAGTCTTGGCTTTGTTGTTGTTCTTTTGACGTAACCATGCACATCTCTTGCACACTGAAGTGTATCCCCAGGAAAGAGTAAACCAGCACAGGCTTGAATCCTCTGAAGCTTTTTGGTGTCTTCTTAGGTTGGATTTCTTCTATGTGCACCATCCTTCCCTGCATAGGCAGAAGCAATCTTTTTCTAAGGATGAAGCATTTGAAGTAATCCACTGGTGCAGCGCAGGTGAAAGGAGGGTTGTTTCAGTCTGTTACTTATTAGAGAAAATCTGTGTTGAAGATTCCTAAAGGTGTTTTATGTATAGATTTTTCTGCCCACTGAGGAAACAAGTCATTCACTTGGAAAGATGTAGCCAGTCAACTTTGCTTAAGCAAAGGTAGAGGAGTTATTTAGCTGTGTTTGCTAAAACGGCTTTAATTCCTTGTCAGCCTGAGGTCACATAATTTACCTTGCACGTAATTGCCTGGATTAGCCCTCGGACATAATTCCCTCAGTTGGAGCTGGGCAAAAGGTTATTCTTTAAAACTTGCCTGCTTTCAAGCAAGTCAAATATTTCCTTAACTGAAAATCTTGGACAAAATTTCCAAAACAAGTGTAAGCTTGGGAAAATACCTATTTTTCACGTTTTCTCGAGGGAAGTGGTGGGTTTTTTCCCTGCTGTTTATCTTGCCCTGCAGGTTTCTGAGCTGGGCAGTAAGTGATGGGGCACCTTTTGGTTGCAAGTTTCTGGCTGTTTGAGACGATCATGGTGTTAGGTGGGTAAAGGACGTTCGTGCTCATTTTTCTGTAGCCTGGCTAGTGATGTTTCAGCACTGCTGAAGGTGAGGCAGGTGATACCCCAGTTTTTGGCATTGCCTTGGGGCTCCCCATTGCAGGGCAGTGAGAAAGGCAGGTACCACCTCCCGCAGCGACTGTCACTGACCAGGAGGGTTGGAGCTCTCCTTGCTGATGCAGGAGCGGAAAGAGGGATGAGCAAGCAGGAAAAAGGTATATTTGAAGGTAGATGGGGAAAAAAGTAAACTCAGCTGTGAAGTAATTGAGAGCAACACTGCCTGGGGGTTCTCCATATGACCATATTGCTTTGGTAGCATCATCCCTCCCAAAAGGAGTATATTTAATAGCAAGCAGGGCAGTGATGCTAAAGAGAGGTTGGAAGTTACCGGTGTAGCGGTTGGTACTGCAAGAGGAGGACATCCCTTTACTTGAATTTCCATTTCATCAGGAGAGCCAGAGCTCTGCCGCTCCACTGGAAAACAAGCTGTCTCTCTTACGTTGCACCTGCTTTCTTCTGTCCCTGTGGAGGGCTTCTGGTGCTGGGAAGAGCAGTGTGGCTGGTCTGGGATTTGCCAGACTTTTTTAAAGTCATTTAAAAACCTTTTTATAGCTATGAAAGAAAATAAAGGGTAGGCTGAGGCCAAGTGGCCTCTTTGCTCCAGGGGTGGGATGGAGTCCGACACGGCTGCATGGGGTGATTCTCCCTATGCCTCCTGGTATTTCTATTGCTGTTGGTTTGTTGGCTCTTTTTTTTTTTAAATTCCAGCAATTACAATGCTAAATCTGAGCTGTAGCAAGCACTGTGCCAATGACATAACATTTTGAGGTGGTTTTGCCAGCCCAAGAGGGCCATGACTTTTGGGCTGACACCAAAAGTGTCTGAGCTTGCACAGTGGGGCTGTGCCCAAAGCTGCGCCTAACAAACAGCCCTCTGCTACACAAGCATCTCTGGTGGCTTCCAGCAGATGCGTGCTCTCTCCTCCCTACAAATGGGGCCTTCTTGAAAAAGACGGTGTGTTCAGCTTGGCACTGAACGTCTCAGTCCACCAGCACGTGTAGACTTGGCAGCCAGGGGAGTTTGGGTCATACCTTGGGTTAAGGATGTCCCCTGGAGTGGTCGCATGGGGTCCTGTCACTGCTTTTGTTCCTGCAAGGGGGAGAAATGACACCCTGCCCTCCTTCTGTCTTCTCCTGGGCACAACGTCTGTCCCTGAAAGGCCCTGGCATCCCGGTGCCCACCACTCTCGCAGGCTGAATCCCACCATGAGGGGAAACCAACAGGTTTTAGCAAATGCAGAAATCAAAAAAGCAGCATGTAGGGAGCTGTCATTTTGCTGTAGATCGTGGTTGTCTCCATCCTTGCTTGGGAGTTGCTTGGCTTGGACCCATGAGGGGAACTTATCACTGTTGTCAAGGGCTTTATTTATACTGCATAAATCTTCTGGTAGTGTAGAAGGCACTTAGTGCCTCTCAGTGCATTTCAGATGACTGTATTTTGAACAGCGTTTTCACCCCAAAGGAACCCAACCTCAGTTTTAGCACATGGGCTGTGGTGTCCCCCATTAAATGCATTTACGCCTGCCCAAGCTGTTGAACAAGATGGTATCATGAAGCTCTGAGTGCCCATCCTGGCCAGAGCAGGTGGGAGAGCAGCCAGTCCAACCCAACCCAAGGTCTGGGAGAGCACAAGGAGGAAAGCACAGTTTTCCAAGCTGAGAAGTAAAAATCCACGCATGCAAACTGCTTTGCACGCATGTTGGCCATGCTTTTTGCATGCCTCAACTCAGAGTCACCATGAGCCCATCGCCAACCAGCCTGGGCATTTCTTCCTTTTACGATGCAGTGTCCTGGTTGAGTCACTGCCACGACACAGGGCTGGGCGGCCGATTGCGCTCAGACATCCCGTATTCCTGGCAAAAGCCACAGGAGGTTTGAAATACTCTGAAATAAACTTTGAGCTTCTTGTTTCATGCTACTCGGTCCTTTGGCCAGTAAAAGCATTTTCATTCCTCGGTCCGTTTATAAATATTGGCACCTCGTTTTGTCAGGGTTTGAGAGGAGAGATGACTGCAGACAGTACTTGTACGGATCTTGCCCTTTTGTGGCCCCCTGTGAAGTGGAGAAGCAGATCTTGGGTGGGAGATAATCTGAAGGAGAAGCAAGAATTTGATTCCTGTTAGTGGGAGGTTTAACGTGCCTCCTGCATCTGTGAGGCAAGCGGGAAAAGGAGTCATTGTTGACGTCATAAATGTTGATTCAAGTTGCATCCAACTCTTAGTTGATGCTGCTTAGTCACTAATAAGTGGCATTTGTTCTGCTGCTCCCCGAGTCCAGTTAACAGCTCCGGAGTAGCTGTTTCAAACCATTAATCCAGCTTTTGGAAGGGCCATCGGGGATGGCTTGCAGAAGTGCTCTGTTCCTCCAAAAGAGATGCAAATGGGTTATCCACAGCATCGTGCTCCAACAAAGCAGGCAGTCGCTTCCCAAAGCCTTGAACACTTCGCTCCCAGTTTTTCTCCAGAAGGAGAAGTTGCCCTCTTGCATTGAGACCTTTGGCATGCCGCTCTGGCCTCTACTCTGAAATGTGGGTGGCTGCGGGAGAGGGGAAGAGAGCCCTCCTGCCTGCAGCCTGCCCTCCTGCCCGCAGCCGGGCTCGGGAAGGGGCAGCTGGCTGTGCGGCCCAGCGGCTTTTCAACCCCTTGGCTGCCTGCCAGGCAGTTTGACAAAGGAGGAAACGTCTCGGCGCTAATTGCATTCCTGAAGGTCCCATAAAACTAAGTGGCAAGAGGGAAGAGAGGCCCCAATGAGGGCATCACACGTTTGCCTCTAATGAAGAGAGACTGGCTCGCTGGAGGCCAAGCTTCATTAGCTTCAGTGCTGCAGACCTATTTTTTTTGGAGGGGGGGATGCAGAGTAGTACGGCATCGTCTTTACCTTGGTGTCTCTAGAGAAATTTCCCCCTAACCATCACTGCTGTTACCCAGCTCCCCGTGTGGGTGTCATTTGTGCGCTCTTCAGCCTGGGACTGTGGTTGTGCACAGGAACATCATTACCAAGGCATAAGTAAAGAGCACTCACCACGCTGCAAGCCATTTCTCCCCCTAAAACACAAAGGATCTTGTCCTGAAAATCCTGAGCAACACACAGACTGCTGGTGTTGGTGCAGCTTTGTGGGATCAGGTCTTTTGTGGTTTCTCTTCTCCATTTTTTTAAAATCAGACAATAAATCAGATTTATAAACACTTTGTAATTGTAAATCAAGCCCTGCAACTTCTCTCTAGCTCTTAAGCAGCTGAGAGCATCTTAACTCGTTAAGATGGCTAAAAATCATGGCTGGCTAAAGCACGACGAGATGGCGATGCCTTGGAGCGCAGGAGACAGGAGCCTGGCCTCGCTTGCGAGTGCAGGGCTTCCAGTGACACGAAAAGCTCAGGTGAGCAGTAGAGCATAGGGTGTCAAATTTGCAAATATATGCAAGTGCCAGAATCACTTCTGAAATGAGATTTAGGAAGTGACAGCTCATTGAAAATCTGTGGCTTATTTTGCAGAGAATAGCCAAGCTGATGTGCGATGCGACTCCAGCTGCCCTGCAGAAACCACTTCAAAAACTGCTGAGGACGTACAAGTCCTCGGTACTTATTTCTGACTGCTTCCCTTTCTTGGTTTTATTAAATGGGGAAGCACTGTGAGGTTTTAGCCTGTACTAAGGCCCAGTGAGATAAGGTTCTTTAGTTTGTTTTAACACAACCTCAAATCAGAAATCTCACTCCTGCTTCTGCAATCTGTTTTTGGTGTTCCCCATCCTGGGCGCTGTAACGGTGTTTAACAGTGCTGCCTTTGCGGGAGGTCTGGTGGGACGATGGCTCTGGTGTGAGCACGGCAATTTCTGGTTGTGCAATAGAGCCCTGCGCTTTTTGAGCAGCGCTCAGGTTTGATGGCACCTCTGGTATCTCCACCCTGGGGTTTCTGGTGGGGTCTGTTACCATACAAATCACTGTGCCCATGGACACATCTTATGGAAATAGACCTTTTTCCACACTTACTTTTGTAGCTATTATTCACCTGCCTTGTTGTAGTGCCTGGATGGAGGATGCTGGTGTGCATCTGAAGGCTCAGATGTGAGAATAAAGGTGATCCAGCTTTAACCTTTTTTTTTTCTTGTCTTAGTTCTCTTCATTCCTAGTGTGTAAACTTTTACCAGAACCTGCTGTTAAGAAAGAAATGGGTAGTATTTGATTTATTAACCTCTGATGTGGAGGTGGTAGGTTGAGCATGGTTTGGGGGGGAAGGGGAGCTTGCCTGTGCCCGCTTCCTGTGGCACTGCCAAGACGGGGGTGGCACTACGCAAATGTAGCCCCTTGCCAGAAGGGAAGAAGGTGGCCTGTAGCAGAAAGAGGATAGGGAACTGAGCCTAAACCACATCTGCAATGTTTTCTGTTCAGTCATGTCAAGCCTTGTTATCTTTGGGTTTTTTATTTGGGGGGGTTTTCATTTAGTTTGTGTAAAAAGGCGGAATCTGAGCACTGCCTAGAACAGTGGGACCTGAAGGGGAGAGACAAAAGGACCATATAAGATGTAGAAGTTAAAAATAATCCTTTGGTTGTCACTAAGCGCTTGTGCAGCCGTGAGCCACACAGCTGCGGAGGAGATGTGGCTCCGTCTCTGGCGTGGCCACCCCGCAGGTCATTCCTGCTCCGCTCCCCGGGCCGGAGGAAGATGGGGAAGCACACACCTACCAGCATTTTTGAGGCTTATTTTGGTGACAGAGGATGCGGTGTCAGCTCAGGTTGTCATGGTGCAACCTCACGGCGCTGGTTGCTTCATTAGCAGTCTCAGTCATTAGCAGCAGGTGGGGGGCTTGCAGGGGGCCAGGCAGTGGCTGTGTGTGCTGATGGGGCTGCAGGGCATGGGAGGGTGGTTTGGGGTGAGGTGAACCTAGAAAAATCCTCTGAACTGAAACCCTTTTCGATTAGGGCAGGTTATAGGTTGTGCGAGTGTCTCTTCCCCACCAGGGAAGGGGAATGTGGGAAGGGAGCTAAAAACCAGATGATGTTGGGCTAGAAAGCAGAGAGGTGTGTAAGTGTTGTCACACTGTGTGGGGCACAAGGTGCCTATCACTCCTTAGCAGCCAACAAACCTGGTTTCAGGCACCTTGAGGTCTCCTGCCTACAGAGCCGCTGCATAGCCCAGGGGGACCTTATGGCCAGAATAAGTAGCGAGGAGATGGCACTGCAGTAACATCTCTCTTTTAGGATGTGGTCAAGAGTCACTCAGGCTGCACATTTATCCTAGAGCTTCCTAAAAGCCTTTCTTCTTGCTGCGTTCCCATTCTGCCTTGGCTTTTATCGCCTGCAGAAGCTGCTCAGCCAAAGAGCCCTTGCCCCGAGATGTCTGTGCGCCTGAGAAGAAATGCATAAAACAAAAAAATCCCCCTGAATAGAGGAAAAAATAAACCTCTGACTTGCTGTGTTCTGTAGCAGTGATGAACTGAGGCCGGAGCACCCGTGCCTGGTGTCACTGCTGGGTGGGCATCCCCTCTCCAGCTTACATCCCCCCTCCACCTGTGAAATATTTTGGTTCCAACAAGAATAGACTGCAAACATTTAATAAGAAATGAATCAAATGGGGGACCTCCGCTGTCCTCTTCCTTTTTCGGGGTTAAACTGCGAAGCTGGGCATGTTCCACTTACTCTTATCACGTGGATTAGTGTAAAGAAATATAAGGTTTAGGTCAGCTTCGTTTACTCCCATGCTGTCAGTCAGCCTAAAGAAATGTAAAGTCCAGGTCACCTGGGGCAGGCAGGGCTGAGGGCTGTGATGGGGATTGACTAGAAGAGCAGTCGAATTCACCTTCATCCCATTCGGACCGACGCCGCTCTCACCCTGCCTTACAAGCTCTCTGCGGATGCTGTTGGCCGTGCATCCAATGTCATTTGTCTGCACGGCAACATCTGAGCCCCAAATCAGGAAAAACTCCTCTTTTTATTTTTTTCTGAAGTGTGTTTGTATAAACCAGATCTTTTCTGATGTCCATTGTTGATACTCCTGCATTCCTGCTTGACCTCCTGTGGGGCGCAGGGGCTGCTGTGCCGTTGCAACATTTTGGGGATTGCTCAAGCGGTGATTTAGAAAACGTTTCCACAGGTGATGAAGGAACTGTGGAAGAGCCCGCTGCTGCCATCACATGTGGGATGTTGGCTTTTAGGTTTCACTCGGCAATGGAAGCCGGTGGCCGAGCCCTGGGGTCATCCCTGGCTGCTTCTCACAGTGCCTTCCAGAAAGGTCAGGTCTGGCCATGCTTGGCCTGGGGGCAGTGAGCTCTGAGAGCAACACTTGAAACCTCTCAGCCTTTAACGAGGAATGTCATTGAGAAACTCTCTGCTCTTTGCACAGTGTGAAGAGGATGAGAAACCACAGGGGCGCGTACGGGACGTGCTTACCCGCTGCAGGCAGCCCGCAGTGCCCCGCACTTGCATCCTGCCCTGCGCCAGGGTGTCACCTTCTGCAATGGGAAGCAGGGACGCCCAGCCCTGGGCTCCCAGATAATTGGAAAGGGTGGAGAGAGACTCCCCAGGAGCTGTGCAAGCAGCTGGCTGGCATTAGCATCCCTCTTTAGCAGTGTTTGAATTTTCCTTACAAGCAAGGGGTTCCTGAGCATCAACCACTTTTATTTGGAGGGCTGTGGCGAGGCAGGGAAATGGGGACATTCACGCCTTGTCAGTGTGTTACTGTTGACCACTGATACATGTCACTACGTGTTAGTGGACTGCTTGTTATCTGTAACAGAGAATTCAGGGAGGATTTTTATTTAAAACACACCCTCTACCAATGCTTTCTGGGTTGCGTGGATGGGCTTTGGCTCAGGCACAAGCTCCCTCCTCTTGGCAGCCCTAAGTTGAGAGAGACGGACACCTGGTAAACCACCGCCTTTGAAGTGACCTGTCCTTAACGTTGTCTTGTTGGCGTCTGTGCAGCCAACCTCTCACTCCCTATGGCTCCTTCGCTCTTTGCAGGTCTCTCTGCCTTAAGCTACCAAATTCAGCAGCATGTCCCATGTGGTTCCGGGTGTGCTCATCTCCAGGAGCTGTGGCTCATAGCCCTGGTGCAGAGCGGGGCTGAGAGCTGGGTGGGAGGTGTTTGCATCCCAAATTTTATCTTCATGAAGTCTCTATTTCCCTGGCATGCAAATCCTCAATAGCCTTTTGGAGGAGCATGGGGGTGACTCAGTGCATGTGTTTCCTCACATCTCCAGTCCTGGAAGGCTCCTGAAACCTCCCCGCCACTTCCCCCCAGGGCATCATTTCCACCCTTCCCCAATCTCTCTCTTCTGCTTCCCCTCTGAATTTATTTTTTCCCCTTTAACCTGGTTTCTCTTCTCTTTCCAATTTAATCCTGAGACGTGCTGCTCTCCTCCGAGAGCGTGCACCTCCCCATCCTGCTCCGTGCCCATTCAAAAGGCTGAGGATCCCAAGGGGTTCAAATGGCCACTGGGCTGGGGCAAACGGCACAGGGTGACCCTTGCCTGCCGGCCATGACCTGTGAAAGCATGGCCAGTGCTAACAGCTGCAGTGTGTAAAAATGCCCGGTTCCCCTCTGATTGCTCTGCTAATGACCTCCCATGTCACCCGGTGCAGCTGCTGTGGTTCAGGTCAGAGGTGGATGCATTTCAGTGCAGGTAGATGGTTTTAGCTAGAATGCTCTGTGCTTGATGTATATGCTCCTCTGGATTTCTTTCACAATAAATAAATGTGTGTTAAATATTGTTGATTGTTTGAGAGTTGGACTTGATGATCCGTACAGGTCCCTTCCAACTCCAGATAGTTTATGATCTTTGCATGGATTTCTCACAGGAACACAAATGATATTTCCATTCATGTTTCTGCTCAGTGCTGTGTTTATTCTTCATCTTCCTTTGTGTTTCTGGCAGCAGGCATACCCTGCCTGCCCTGCCTTGCTCATGCCAAGGGTTTGTGTTGGTTGTTCACACCGAAACAGCTTTTGAGTTGGACTTTCTTTCCCCAGCGGATTGAGTACTGCTTCACCAGAGTTTCCATTCCTGGCACGAAAGGGCAAGGCTGCCTTTTCTTACCCCTCCTTTCCCCCTGCCCGGGCCCTCGTTGCTGTCAAAGTCTTGCAGCTCTCCCCAAATCTGGCAGCAGCTCCTTGGAGGACCAACCCGCACAGAGCGCTGCTGTTCCTGCCTCTTTTCACTGGGGTTTCTCCTTGTCCTTGAGCAGACCTTTTGCAAGCGTTAATGCATGCTAATGAGGCATTAAATGCCAGGGCAGAATTAAAGAATAAAGAAGTGATGTCTTCGACATCTTTATGGGAGCCAGAGCTCTGTCTGTGGGTCTCTGCTCTTAAAGCAGCACAGTGTGTGGGTCGCAACCGGAGGTGTCATCTGATGGTGCATGCACGTACCCAAACCTCCCTGTCCTGCTGCAGCCACCGCCTCCCACAGCCAGAAACCTCCTATCTCAGAAAGTAGAAAGCTCCAAAATAAAAACAAGATGAACTTTGAAAACACAGTGCATCACCTACTCACTCCCAAAAGAGAGAAGATGGTCTTAGAACAAACTCGCTTGAATGCTCTGCCTTTATGGCCGGCATCCCACTGAGTTTGCTGTTTGCATTTGGTCCTTCTGATGATAGTAATTAACAGAAATAAACATTTGGAAATGAATGCTGTATTTGGGGTTTAGAGGCAGATGAAAGCCTCAAACCAGCAGGTGAGTGAAATTTGGGGTCTCTGCTTTTCTTGTTGGCATGCACTGACAACCCGTTAATTTTGTTTGGTTTGGTTTAAAAAATTTAATTTAAACAATTGACCTGAAAGGGAAGTGCAGCACAGGCTGCGGGTTCGTTCTTTCTTTTTTTTGTCTTATTTTGAATGAAATTCTGACTTCTTCCAGCTTCTTTGGGAAGGGAGAAATCCATTCCAAAACCATGGACCTTTGGTGAACTTGCACCAGATTATATGTTTGCATCCAAACACAGAACTGGGCAAGGCTCCCACGGCACTGGATTTTGTAGAGAAAGAATCTCTCTCTGCTCCAGAGCCCACTCCTCTTGATGAGGTCCAGCTGAAAGGACATTCAGCCCATTTGGGTTTCGGCAGGGTGAGAATTAGCCTGCTTTTCATTTGAAGGATGGATCCGAACCATAGTATTTGGCCCTGGAGTTCAGGCATTTGGGATTGTTATGCTTTATTTTGGAGCCAAGTTTTATCTTTAGAACAAATCTGGAGGGTTTTGGGTGGTAGGAGCTGGTAGGAGCCTGCTTGGGCACGGGAGCAGGGAGACGAAGCTTATCCTTCCTGGAGGCACCATGCGTCGGTGGAAGGGCTGCAGCACTATAGATTTTCTCAAGCCCTTTATCTGCATTTCATCTAACTGCGTGCTCACCATATGTCCCCTCATGTTTCTAAATCTTCCTTCACAGTGACAAAAGCTGAAGGCTAAATGTGGAGTTGTATAAGCAGACCTGGGCAAAGAGGTGGGCCAAGAAATATGTAAGTCGGGGAGAAGCTCCTGGTTCTGGACCCATGGGTGTTGGTGGTATCTGGGCAGGGTTAGGAGAGCCAGTTGAAAATGGGTCTTTGCCAAGCGGTTTCCTTTGTCAGGCTTTTTGGGGTGAAAGGAGGGGGAGCTGCAGTTGAGGGGTTTTTGCGCACTGGAAGAGCGTATCTTGCCTGTTAGGGGTTTGCAGATGAAATTCCTTGATGTGCCTGTGGGGCTGAAGAGTTGGCTGGAGCAGGGAGCATCACGGTGGGAGAGGCGTCGGTGTGTCCCATGGGAGACCCAATAAACACCTGCATTGGAGGGGATGGAGGTCGGTGGAAAAGGACAGTGGCACAGAGCCCTTTTTGAGTTAGAGGACTGGAGGGAAACACAGGAGGGGGAAAAAACAGGATTACACACACACACATACATACCTTCCTATCTGGCTTAAGGAATAATAAGAATTATTAGCAGTTTCTGCAGTGCCTTCCATGTCAGGTGCTTAAGGGGTGACGAAGCCAAGGGTGAGCGTGCGCCCAATTTGGTGGGATGGTATTTGGACCCATGGCTCAAAGGGAACCGGCGCACCCATCCCGATTGCCCCTGTTCAGGATGAAGCACTGCATCTCTGGGAGGGTCAGGCAGCAGCCCTCGCCCCGTATTGCTCCCTGCATCAGTAGCAGAGCAGGCAGCAGGACCTAAAAGCTCCAGTTCCCAGCTCTGCGTCTCCATCCAAAAGGCCACGTGTGGCAGGCTCAGCTGAAGTGCTAACGTAAGCAAAAGTCAAGAGGGTTGTGGAGTGCTGAGCTTACTTTAAAAAAAAAAAAAAGGAAGGCTTTATTTTAAGAAATGCAGCTTTAGATCTCCTTCAGGAAATGACTCCTTGCTGCCCGTTTTGGCTTTCTGGTGGATCATCAGCCGTATCTCGTGATTGCGTTTCAGCTCCACTTCTGTAGCGGAGAGAAGGAAAATGAGGGAAGGCTGGCCAGGGCTGCCGCAGGAAATCCGCCTGCCCCAGATCGCTTTCAGCTGCCTTCATGAGACAGCAGTTTCCAAAGCCCTGTTTTCCCTGCCCAGTTCTCATTTAACCCAGAAGTTCCCAAGTGAGTGAGAAATTGCGGGGCTGAGGGGTTTTTTTGTAATGGCAGTGCTGCAACATACGGGATGCTGGCAGTAACGTGGAGCTGGTGATGGGTCTTGTGGTACCCAAGGCTGAGTTAGCAGCTCAAGCATGTATTTATTCCTCTACGTTTGGTTTCATTAGTCTGTATCTCTCATGCTATTTTTGATGATTGGTGAGCTCAACCAGCGCTAGGATTGAAATAAAGGCTTATTTAAAGCCTTGTCGATTCTTGGCCAAACCCGTATGCTTCAAGATATAAATATCCATTGAAATTAATGCAATGGGAAGATGGGCAGATCCATGGTGTTTGGTGTAAATAACATACAGAAAAGCACTATTTTCTTATTACTAGCCTCTTAGTGTTTGTTTTGTTGTTTCAGTATTGCAGTGTGGATAAATGAGCATCGGCAAGCTCTCTTCAGTTTACACAGGAACCTTGGACCCTTGACGTTTGTCTGTGTTTATATAGTAACCTTCTTTTCACAAGGAGGTTGTTATGCTCTGTAGACTCCAGGAGTTGGGGATGCTCCTGCCAGCCCGCTGCCCTTTTTTTCCCTGCCAGACTGGTGTGACCCGGGGAATGGATCCTAAGCCCATCCTCACTATTTAAAATTTCCCGAGCTCTCCCTGACTTCCTACTGGTGCCAACCATCTGGCAGCAGGATGGCGCCGCGAACCTGAGCTGTGCCACAGGCAGGCTGCCTCACCTTGCCCGGCCTCTTGATGTGCAGTGCTGGCTGCTTTGAGTCATGGAAAGAGATTAGTGGGGAAGTCAATGATTTATTTGCCTAAGCAGGCACTGTGTCTTACCATAGCCCTTTCCCGAATGGAAAGGTCTACGTTTTCCAAGTGTTCAAAGCCTCTTCCGCTGCCCTTCCTCCTCCCACTCAAAATGTGCTGTTCCCAGAGCCTCTCCTGCAGACGTCGGATGCTTTTGCTGGGAGATTGGCTAGTCTGGTACAAAACCGATGCTCAAGCAGTGCCCCGTGTCGGTAGGGTTTGAGTGCTTCTTCTTTCATAAACAGATAGTTTTGGTGCCTTCACCCCTAGGGAGCACAAACAACATGTGGCTTCTGCATCGGGGCTCTCTGGGTGAGCACAGAGGCCAGGGCTCGTTAAAGGGATGGCACCGGGGAATCTGGAAATTGCTTGCCATAACTTATTTCTCTTAATTGGTTTTCCTGTGGGTTTTTTGTGTTTTTTTTTTCAAACTAGTTGTTCAAGTAACCAAAAACGACAAAAGCACAGCATTGTGAAGGTCCTGATCCACAGCCTGGATGTGAGCACGGAGGCACAAAAATAAGTGGCTTGATTTAATGGTAACAAATGCAGTGTGACCTTCCCCTCCCAAGTGCTCAGAAACCAAGAAACTGGCTTAAAAATCATGAGGATTTTTTTTCTTGTGTGGTGGGCACATCGATTTAATTTGCTAGAAGGTGGGGAAAAAAGGAGCATTGGAAGGGCTTGTTTTCAAACCCTTTCTCCCCCTCCATAAAAGCTGGGATCATTTTTTATTTCTCTCAAAAGAAAGCTGGTATTTTGGCATAATTTTGTGGTCCCCAAAAGTCGGGGGCTTTTAGGAAAACCACTTCCTATCAAAAGACCAAGCAACAGAGCTTTTAGTGCACTGAGTTTCAGACCTCTTGGTGCAGCAGCAGTCAGTGCAATTCCTACAAGGCAAACTCAGTTATTGCAGAGGGCAGACGGGCCGCTGAGCACTCGGCCACCGTGGGGTCCCACTTTGCAGCCTGCTGTCAGGAAGCCTGGGATGAAATCAGGGTCAGAGGCTGGAATTTTCTGCCAGAAGCTGCTAGCCCGATTCCTGCTTGCCGGCAATGAACGCGCTTGGGGACTGGAGCCACAGCACTCGGCGCTGGTGTCGGGCTGCCAAGCCAGGTGAGGGCAGAGGGGATTTGGTCTGCGGCTGTCATCCCGGCAGGCAGCTGAGGGGAGAGGCAGAGGTGGCTGGGGTGAAACGAGGACGGCTGGATGTCCTGCCAAAAGCCACCTGAGTGACAGCGAGATGTGCAGCCCAGCTGGGGCATGGCAGTGGGATGGGGATGTATTTCGGGGTGGAGGGACCAGCTGGGCTGTGGGTCTCAGTCCACCTCGGTGGCCTCCTTGGGAAGAGGGTGCCTCCAAGCAGCGATGCACCCCGTGGCTCCTGCCCCAGTGGAGCCTAGACTAGTCCAAACCTAGTCTGGGGACTGCTCTCCCCCGCCAGAAGCATTGCTTTCCTCTGCTACACCCTCCCAGTGTGTTTCTGCAGCCTCCCTGACATGTGTTTCGTGTTAGCCACCCCAAAAATCAAGAGCTGGCTGGAAAGTATGTTATCAAATTCAGAGGGAGCATTTCACTTCCCAGTTAGATCTGGATCTTTTAAACATCTAAGCTCATCTCATTTCAGGGATGAGAACAGAAGAAAACATCTCTTGTTATGTTTGGAGAACATAATTAATTGTCTTTTGGCTTCACAAACCAGCTTTAATAGAGAACATGCAAACTCAAAGCGTTCAAGGGAGTTAAAACCCAGGGTAATGTCCTGCACCATGAGACTTCTGCTGGTGCAGAGGTGTCTTGAAACACACCATCCTCGAGGATGCATTTTCGTCTTGGAAATGAAACTGGGAAGTGAAACTTGGTTCATCATTGGCGTGGTGGTGGAAGGCTTCCTGCAGACATGATTTTACATGGCGTAGAGATTGCTTAACCATGTCAGCTTTGCATGTGACTGTAGGATAGCTGAGCCTGGAAACGTGCAGCACATTTTGCTGTGAAATACGAGTACCAGCTAGCACTCTGCATGCTGCAAACCTCAGCTCTGGGTCACCGTCCCCAAAAGATTCGCTGTGACCAGCATGCCACATTGCCTTGGGGCTCCTCTCAGGTTTTGTCCTGAGCAAGGGGACGGAGTGGATTTCCATCTCTGGTGCTCCAGGTGGATGTTGATAACCGGGATGACTCTTGTCATGCCCATATGAGAAATAAATGTATCCCACTCACCACATTTCTCCAGTCTTCAGGCTGTGTGGGAGATAAAAGGAGAGCACCAGAAGTGGAGCTCATGGTGCTTGCAGGAGTGGCCCCTCTTTCAAGCTGATGCAGGCAGTGAGATTGTAACATCTTTGCCGTTAAAGGTCAACATGGAAATTCCCACTCTTGGCACATTCCCCGTGATGATCTTCAGCCAGTGACTTCTTGCACATTGAGCCAGTGTGGCCGAGGCAGAAAACACATTTCAACATGTTTTTAAATTTTAAGCTCACACCCCACACTTAGTCACCCTCATATATAAGGGCTTTTTTCTTCATCCACTTCAATAAACGAAACTGTTTGCTTTAAGATGCTGTTTCTTAAATTTTCCAGTCGCAGTGGTTTAATAGGATGCATTATTTGGAAATGGCTGTTTCCCTTCCCCGGGACAGTCATTCCAGGCTCAATCTCCAGCCTGCAAGGGCCTGGAAGGAACATGCAGGCTTTCTAGCCTCCTACACTAGCCTGGCACTGATGGCTTTAAAAACTGAACCATTTAATGAGCAATAACACTTCCAGAGATGGATTTCCAATGGATTTGCATCTTGTGCTGGGCTCTGTGGTGTCCAGGGGGGACCAAGCTAAGGCTGACGATGCAGGGGCTCTGCCCCTCTGCCCAAGAGCAGGGGGGTGGCTCCCACCCAGGTCGGGACCGTGGGGTGTTGTGAATGCAATCAGCTTGCTTCTCTTGGCCCTCACAGCTCAAATTCAAGCATGAGCACATTTACTAAATGCCATATACACAGAGCTCCAATGCCAGCTGCTTTGGATTCCTTGAAATAGTGCCTGTTTAAGAAAACTGTGATTTATAGCTAATTTGGACACATGCGTTGCCATGGAGGCACCAAACTTGCTGTGTGCAAGAGCCTGATCGCCTGAATTAATTGTGAATAAAAGCCAGCCACCCCATTCGATTTGCTTGTGAAGCAGAGGGAGCAGGAGGTCCCTGCTCTGCAGCTGCACCCCGAGCAGCAGCGGTGGTGGATACATGTGGTCCATGGGCTCAAAACCAGAGCTTTGTAGGGAAGGGGCAAACCAAACCTGCCTGTACGGATGTGTCTGGGGAAAGGGCAAGGCTGTCGTCGTGAAGGCAGACAGAGCAAGGGATTTTTAATCTCCATCAGATGTAGGCAGGGAAGGAGGTCACTTCTAGAGATCCTGTAAACATAACCTCCTCTGTCTAGTAATGTTTGAGTTTGCAGGCTGGATCCAAAGCAAACAGGGGGTGTGCAAAAGAGGCTGTAGGAGGACAACTTGTGATGTGCCGGGACATATGAGATGCCCTGTAAAACAGAAGGTGTTTCCATGAGTTTTGGCAAGGGATATAGCCTGACAGTCCACAGCCTCTCTGGTAATCTTGGAGTGATGGGAGAGGCAGGGAGATCAGCGGTTTTGTGCCAGTGAAAGGAGCGTGTATATAATTTATCTTGTCTGAGGCGCTTGAGGCTGTTTCCAGTGGGAAAGCTGAGCTGTAATTAGGTGGCTGATGAGCCTTGTATACAAACTCTTCAGCTCTATAAACTATGCCTTCAAAGGCATCCCTTCTCCTAGGGACGAACCAAGGAGGAATTTGAGCAGTATTTCCAGTGAGCTGATGGATGCCTTTCTGAAACCAGATGCTCAGCAGCCAGCCACTCCACTTACCGTCACTGAGAGCCTTTAAGCCTGTTGACTTTCTCAGCCCGTCACTAAACCCCATAGTTGCAAGGGGACGCTTCGGTAGAGGAAAACCCTTACTGGATCAGTTTCTTCAGCCATCATCTCTGCTGTGAGCGGCCCTGAGCTACTGCCTGGGGAGGGTTCAGCTGGTCCCAGCAAACCTTCATGGTACTGGCTGGGACGTAGAGGTCTTGCTTGGACACAGGAGATGGTGCTTGTTGATTTAATTTTTTTTCTAAGGATTTTTAAGCTTTTTGGGAGTACTTCCTAAGTAAAGCTGTTAGGAAAGCAGGGTAGGAAAGACCTTACGAAATGGTCAACCTGCTAGGTTTTTTGCTGCTAAACTCTGGGTTCAAACCCAGCAAGGAAGCACTGCTCCATTCCCATCTTCATTTCTCTCGATGTAGACAGAGAAAGAAGAGATTAGTTTGTACAAAACACCAGCCAGCCCAGTAAATGTAGAAGCCCTCACAGGAGCCCCCTCTTTTATAGCATTTTGAGGGCCCAGCAGTAATACTGATCCCCAGAGCTCAGGGTCCATAGTGAGCAGGGAAGCGTAGAGGAGGAGAAAACTTCTTGCTGAGTGGTGTGGCCTGGAGAAGGCTAGGCTGGAAGTGTGGCTTGGGCCCCTCATTTACTGGCACAGTGGCTGTGCTAGCAAAATCCGATGCCGTAGCAAGACTGAGCAGAAAACTGCCCGCAGTCTGGCTGTGCTGCCTCCTGTCTGGCTCATGCGGTGAGCAGCCAGATCGCATCGACTCTGCCACATCCTCTGGTGCCCTAAAGCATTTGTCTGCCCGGTGCTGTGCCTCTGAGACACACACATCTGGTTTGAGAAGCAGTATTTCAAAAGCTGCTGCCAGAGACCATTCGTCAGCCTGAATACTTTTGCTACTCCAGTAGCAGTGGAAATCATGCTACTAAACTGCACATAACCCTCCTAGCTTAGTTGGAGCCTTCAGGTGGGCACACGAGTGAAGCTGAGTGATGCTTAGGAAGCATTGGGGACTGAGTGACGAGATGCTGCTCACCTTCTGCGGAGGTGGGAGGTGTAGCACTCTGCAAAGCCCAGTTACACAGTGCTGGGCACCAGGAGGCAGAGGTGGGGAATATCCACTCTGCGGGTAAGAAAGGCTCATGACAACACGCTGCTGAAACGTGCTCTCAGGTGTCAACGTTTGCTTGGTGGTGTCAAACACTGAATGGGGGTGAAGCAGGAGGGTGCAAAAGGGCACCCTGAAAAGAGAGGGATACTTGGGAACCCTCATCTGGAGAGAGAAAAATAGGAGTAACAAGTTTGACACCTGGCCGGAGCATGCAATCTCTACCAGCTAATCGTGTTTGGGCTCTGCAATAGTAGGTGGTTGTTTCTCGCGTGGACCCGCTCATTTTGCTGCCCTCCGCCCACAGAAGGATGACAGTGCTATGCTGAGCGGGGGTCCCAGGGTGGAATTCACCTCCCCCAGCGGCAGGCTGTGTCTGCTCGAAGGGAGCTGCCCTGTTCTCCCCATGGTCACCATCACTGCTGGTACCTCCCAAGGGCAGTTTGTGCCCCTGTCCTGGCCACCTGGTCTCACCTAGGAAGGGAGAGGTGCCCATTTGTCTTGAGCGACTACAGAGGGAAGTTGGAGGAGCTGTGAGTAGGTATTTTTTACTGCTAAATGTAGATAATTATTTGATATCTAGGTGTTTCCCATCGCCATCTGTTTGATGCTCTGCCAAATAAGGTCTCTCTGGCAGCTTTTCCTGCTGGGCTGCTGGTCCCTCCTGTGCAGGGGCAGCTGCAGCACCCAGTGCTGGCCTGGGATGCTGCTGACGCCTCCTCCCTGCTCTCGCCTTCAGGCCATGGAGAGTGTCACTGCGGAGAGTGCAAGTGCCACGCCGGTTACATCGGGGACAACTGCAACTGCTCCACTGAGACGGACGGCTGTGTTTCCAGCGACGGGCAGATGTGCAGCGGCAGGGGCACCTGCGTCTGTGGGAAGTGTCAGTGCACTGAGCCGGGGGCTTTTGGAGAGACGTGTGAGAAGTGTCCCACCTGCCCAGGTGTCTGTAGCACTAAGAGGTACTCACGGGGGGGTTCAGGAGGGACTTCTCACTGGTAGGATGGGCTGCTCTTTGGATCCTGGGAGACTTTTCAGCTAAGGAATTACCTCCGCTTAATTAAACAGGGTTGATTAGCCCTAGGCAAGTCTGCTGCCACTCAGAGCCCATGCTAAGCAACCTGAGAGTATCCCAGGCAGAGAAGCAACAAGTTTTGCTGCCCAAGTCCTCATGGAGGTTCACATCCCCATTCATTTCCAGTGCTGTCCAGCTCTGCAGGAAAGGATGGCAACCCCAGTTTTGCTGCACCCTGAGCTGCAAACATCCAGGCCTAGAGAGCTGCAAGCTGCAGAGGAGGGGAGAACAGGGATGACTGCCTGCCTCACAGCAACAGAGGTGTCCTGGGCATCAGCCTCAGACTGGCACAGAGCAGCAATGCTGTCTACCTTGATCTCAGGCAGGATGGATTTTGCAGTAGCTGACGTGCAGCTCCTGACATCCAAAGGGCAAACAGACCCCAAACCTACCAGCTGTTTTGCACCTTCATTGAATCCACCCCTAGAATAAATCCATCCTTGAGATGGAGATGCTTGGCCCTGAAGTTGCTCTTTCCTTGTGGTCCAGATGTGCAGCCTCCAGACCAACACCCAGGGAGTCCCTTTCTGAGGGGAGAATCTCTATGTTCCGGCAGCTTCTGACGGGTGCTTAATCTTCCCTCTGTGTATCTTTCTGCAGGGACTGCATTGAATGCAAGCTGTTTAACTCAGGAAGACTGGCTGATAACCAAACCTGCCAAAAGCACTGCAAGGATGAGATCATCACCACTGTGGATGTTCTCGGTAAGTAGGCAGCAGGAGGACTGCAAATGGTGGGAGCCAGCGACTGTGGCATTGAACTGCTCTTAACCAGACCAAGACATATCTGTAAAGAAAGCCTCAAGGAACACCTGGTATTTAGAAATGTATGCGTGTATGTAGTACGTATATGTGTATATGTGGTATGCGTGACCCTCTCTCCGGGCTGTAATCTATATTGAAGTAAAAAACCCTTTGATTTTAAATAACATCTTACCACATCTAACCACTACCGTCAGTGCAAGGAGCAGAGAGTGGGATGAGATCAGATGAGACAGAAGATTAGATGAGCCATGAGAGAGTGCAAGAGGACAAAGTGTCACCCAAAAAAAGGCATTCTCTAATCTTCTGGGGATTCATCTTGAAAGAAGTGAGCTTGTAAGAGAAAGCAAAGCTGTTCTGGAGACGATGAGTTCTGCTTTGTGGAACTGATTGCTAAAAGTCCCCCTGGCAAGCTCCTCTCCTGCTCTTTGTATCCTCTTCTAGAGGTCACCCCACACATGCATCCCTCAGCAGATGACTTTATCCCCCTTATTTTCAAGCTCCGTTCTAGGGGTCCCTGTTTGCTGTTTAGGGGAGTAGAGGGGATCCAAACTTGTGACGGCTTTAATTGCAATCCTGACCCTGGCCTTAGCAATATCCCTTGGAGGGAGGGATGGAGATCAAGCAGGGATAAATTACTGTCCACATCTGACATTTCCTTCTCTTCCCATAGTTTATAGAGGTAGGAGTGCTCTACCTTGCTCGCCCTTTCTCTCCCTTCCTCTCAAGCTGCCTGCAAGCAATGTTTTTCCCATTGACTCCTCTCACATCCAGTGTCTAGCTTTTAAATTACGACCAGTGGGGTTTCCTACCTTCCCCTTTGGGAGACTTGCTCTTGTTCTCCCCATCCTCCCTGCAGTTTACCGGGGAGTGCACCTACACCAGCACACTGCGAGAGGTTACAAGGCACTTCCAAACCACACGGAGCTCCTTTCTGATGCCTGGCTGGCCTGTGTTTCTTAGGAGCCAGCAAATACTGGGGATTAAAGCTCAACTCTCCTGCCTGGGTGTTGCACCATGCCAAAGCCAGCTTTTGTGCTGACTACACTGTGGGAGGTGAGGCTGGGCTGTGGTTTGCCAACCCCCCGCATGGCTTTCAGAGAAAAACACAGCCAAATTTCTGTTTTAAGACATTTTGGGGAATTACGCTTATTCTTCTTTTGAACAACTGCAGTCAGATGGGTGGGTGCTGCTGAGCTCTTGGGAGCTCAGGGCACTCTGTGGCTTGGAGATCTGGGCTGCTAGAGAAAGAGTTAAAGCAAAATATTCCTAGAGAAAGTGCTTGGGGACTATGGACTTCTTCACAGGCAGACTCAGCCAAATCCTGGTCTTCAAGCACTTTTGTGTTATGTAGCACATGTTAAAAGTTGCTGCTGGGAGGCCGAACACTGATATTTGTCACAGAAGACATAGGTCTGCATTGTCCTGGCAGTGGAGGATGGGACTTCCTTAAATATTGAGTTGGAATGAACACACCCTGGAAGATCCCAAGTGCCTTTTGGCTCTGGGTATGAAGCAGCCAGTGCTTCAAAGCTTTGTAGAGCAGAGGCATCTATCGTTGGACTCATGAGCCAGAATGATGCCTTTTGGGAGGCTTATATGACTTGCATTGGACTCTGCAGGATCTCCTTCGCTTCTGCAATATTATATTTCCATTTCTGATGGTTCCAGAGAGGAGCTTTCAACACGAGAGGAACATGACAGGTCCAGCACTGAGCTGAACCTGCCAACAGCACACATCAGTGGACCTGAACGCTCAATGGGGCCATCACACCTCTCTCTGTGGACGTGTGATCTCTGAAACCTAGTGAAGACTAACAGAGATCATTACTATCGAGACTTTAATCACTGTATCTTTTAGCAGACTAATGGTGCAAGGATGGGATTGAAAGCAGCTGGGCCTGGAGGAACTAAGATTTGCTGCTTAACTCAGAAGGGTGTTAGTCAAGAAACATGGAAGTTTTATCTATGTTAATCTAATTAATACTTTGCTTTGTAACAGTCAGCACTTCTCCAGCCCTGCCTTTGATACCACTGTGTAGGTAGAGCAGGTTTTCCCGTCCCGAGGTAGGAACAGCTGAGGTTTGTCCACACCAGGAACCTCATCAGGACTCCCCAGAGGGGCAGTTCCATCTGGGCTCAGAGCTGTTGAAATGGAGGGTATTAATCTTTCGACTGAAAGCAGGTCAAAGGTATTGAAAGGAAAGACAAACAGACAGGAGAGAGATAAGGGGCTGGAATAGCAGTGGTCATTAACGCGATCATTTTTCAGTGTGACAGACAGGCACGGATACGAGTGAGGAGGAGAGCCGTGGGAAGCATTTTCCAAGTGCCTAAGCCAAGGTCACGTCTTTGCCAGCCAGTAGCACCAGGTGCCCATATCCCTTCCTCTCCCTTGAAACTCTCAGCCCATGCAGGCCTACAGAGATGTGCTCCTGCAGAGGTACCTGGCATGGACGGAGATGTTGCCCCATCTCCCTTCAGGCTCTGTCCCTGCAGCGGGGACACCCCATGAGCTGTGGCCATGCAGGGCGGTGGCTCTGGAAATCACTCCTGAAGCTAGAGCTGCAAACCTCAGATGATGGCTTTGCTGAAATTTTGGAATGGCTTTTGTGAAGCAGCCTTCCTCAGGAAGCTTCTTATAGTGACCAGAGCAGCGACAGGCTCTGCCTGGTGCTACAGTATGTTAAACAGGCAAACAAACAGCACCCGTATGGCCATGGGAATCAAGTAGTCTCATTTCTTGCAACTCCCCCATCTCCGCATCCTCCCCTCCAACCAGCTCCTCCCTTCCCCCTCCCTCCCTCCTCCCCTCCCCATTTTTCTCTTCTATCTCACTCTTTAAAAACAAACTTCTCAACCGTTTCCGGAGCTGGAGTCATTCGGCACAGCTGGAGCACGAGCCAGCCGTGGGCTGCTGCTGCTGCTGGCCCCGTCTGTGTCCTCGCAGGCTGAGTCTGTGCCCCTCGCTTTCTCTTCAGCTTCCACTCTTCAAGAAATTTAGCAAATTAAGAAGAAAACGGCATTTATTGCCAAAGCAGACTTGTGCGAAGGAAGAGTATGTGTATGTGTGAAGTTGCATCTGTTTGCCATGCAGCGTTTGCTGAGTGCCGCATTTTCTCAAGCAGTAAGTCTGGGCACTGCTCAGTTACAATTTGCACGAATCCTGGTCAAACTGTGCTGCTTTCCAGGCTCGGTCCCTGTTCCTCCACTCCCTGGCACCCGTGGGAAGCCCTGCTCAGCTTGCAGAGGAGAATTGTGCTAATTCCTAATATGAAACCTGCCAACTAAGTCAACCAAGTGCCATATTGCAGCTTTAGACATACCCTCTTAGAAAGGGGGCCTAGGTCAAAATCAGGGGAATACACGGCATCGCAAATTGTTGGGAGGAGATTAGCTTAATAAGAAGAAGGTGTTGGAAGCATTTGTGTAAGAAATTAGGATACAAGAGTTCTGCAGTCTTTAGGAATTTTTTTTTCATATAAAAAGCAAAATAAAACTCTGTGACTCTGCATCTCATTGCAGAAACGGAAGACCCGAATGCGATCCTCTGCGCCTACCCAGTGAACAACTGTGTCATGAAGTTCACCTACTTGGAGCTTGCCAGTGGGAAATCCAACCTCACCGTCCTCAAAGAGCCAGGTTGGCCCTCCCTTGGGTTTCCTTTTAACAGCACAGGCTACCTCGTGAGAGGTGACAGGCTGCTGGTGGGAGAAAGGCTGGTTTCACGGGCTGCACGAAGGCATGTGCAAGCAGATGAACCAGGATGATTTAAAAAAATTAGGTGTGTTACAGTGCTGAAACCCAGCTCCAAATGCTCCCAACTCAGTAAAAAAGGACTCTGACCAAGAATGAAATATGCACCTGAGCCGCCAGCATTGCTAGCAAGCGGCTGAAGGGCTTCCTGCCAGCTCAGGATGCTGAAATTAAACCCAGTCTATTTACGTTGCAAAACGCATGCCGTGTACTGATTTGGTGATACAGCCACTGTGAGCAAAAAAAATCAGAAGGGGACACCTGGTGCTGCTGGTTAAGTCGGGATGTTAGGAAATCCCCACACCACCTATGAATTTCTGTGTTTCCTAAGAGCTAGCTCTGGTCCAGGCAGCATAAGGGCTGTGTGTCCCTGCTCCCCTCCCCAGGCTGCCGCAGACAGCTGTGCTTCCCAGCATTATTTTAATCACGTGCAATGCAGTTTCTCAAAGAAAACCCCACATGGTGTTGTAGGACAAGCTGGCGAGCACCCAGAAGTAGCTTCTCGTGATCTGCTCTGGTCCTCCGAGGCACAGGCTAATATGGGAAAGACTGAGATACTGCTTGTTTTATTTTATTTGTGCTGCGACTTGCACTTAATTGAAAGACCAGTTGATTAGCTGACAGTTAATGTACTTATTTAAAGTGCCTAGTGATCACCTGTCTCCATGTGGGCCAGAAGCTGAGCTGGCTTTTGCCAGAGGCACCTTAACCCTCTGTGTCCCATGTGAGTCACCCGGCATTAAAACCAGGTGTCACTGTTGGACGGTGGCACTGCAGCACTGCTTTTCCCCCGAAGCGCTACGTGACATCCCGGCTCCGGTGACGTCCATGAGAGCTGTGCCTTTGACCTGCCTCTAGCCAGGAATTTATTTAATAAAAAAAAAATCCCTTTGGTTTCAGAGAGGACTGTTGCTTTTTTTAATTTAGTCACTGCTGCTAGCGCTGCCCTGAGGTCACTTGCTCAGTGGCTGCAGTCCAGGTCATTACATCCCAGTATCCTGATCCGGGATACACTCGCACCAGAGCTAATTACCTTCTCCCCCTTGTTACCAGCGTGCAGCTCAGCCCCCAGCGCTGTGACGATCGTGCTGGCGGTGATCGGCAGCGTGGTGCTGATCGGCATCATCCTGCTGGGGCTCTGGAAGCTGCTCGTCACCATTCATGACAGACGGGAGTTTGACCGATTCCAGAGCGAACGCTCCCGGGCCAGATATGAAATGGTGAGCCCGGGGTGGGGGTGCTGCTGGCGTATGGGGGGGGCTGTCGGGATGCACCAGCAGCAAACAACTCTGCAGCAATGGAGATGGGTGGGAGGCGCGAGGGATGCAGGTGCCCGTGCCCTGCGGTGCCACACAGCAGGGCTTCAGGGTCCGGCACGTCACACTGCCCTTCCCCTTGGCAAGTTACAAATACTCTGCAAAATTATACCCAGCCTTTGGTTTCATCATGTATTTCCCAGCAGTGCTGGAGGATTGAAGGAGGTGGGGGAGCGGGGACCAAGCTCCGACTGTGGTGGCAGCCAGGTTGGTCAGGTCTACGAGGGAGCCCTTCTGGGAGGCTTTAGGTGGGGTTGTCCAGCATTTGAGGGCATCACCTGTGCCTGCAGACAGGACAGAAGGTGGGTCTGATGGATGAACTATGGACAAACAACACTGCTTTTAGATCTGAATGCACATTTCAGTCAAAGCCAAATGCAGCGGTATCTCCAAATCAATTGGCACAGGAAGGGGGGGATTATAC
This sequence comes from Aptenodytes forsteri, assembly GCF_000699145.1. Classification (NCBI taxonomy): domain Eukaryota; kingdom Metazoa; phylum Chordata; class Aves; order Sphenisciformes; family Spheniscidae; genus Aptenodytes; species Aptenodytes forsteri. The sequence goes on along the minus strand of NW_008794888.1, from coordinate 11,185,973 downwards.
ACATTTTCACCATGGCATGGACTTTGTTCCTCACCTTTGTTCTTTTTGTCTGCTCATTTCTCCAAAGGCATCCAATCCTCTCTACCGAAAGCCTATTTCCACGCATAACGTAGAGTTCACGTTCAACAAGCTCAACAAGTCTTACAACGGTACAGTTGACTGATGGGTTCTCGGCACCTGGGACTGCTGTGGACAATTGCTTGACTGTATGTGCTGCTTCCCCACTTGAAGATGGGATCCTCTTCAGGGGCGAGAATCCCTTACAACAGGACTGGTCGATGACCAAAGCCTGTTATTTGCACAGTAAGGAGAAAAGTCTGGTTCATTCTGGAGGCACGGACGCGAAGGCAGGCTCCCCGCCTGTGCTGATGGACTCCGAGCCGTGTGTGACTCCATACCCCAGCTTTCTGGATATATTAAACCTGCCAACTAAGTCAACCAAGTGCCATATTGCAGCTTTAGACATACCCCGTTAGAAAGGATGGCTAGGTCAAAAATCAGGGGAACCCACGCCATCGCAAGTTGTTAGGGGGGGAATTAGCTTAAAAAGAGGAGGGTGTTGGAAGCATTTGTGTAAGAAATTAGGATACAAGAGTTCTGCAGTCTTTAGGAATTTTTTTTATATAAAAAACAAAATAAAACTATTGTGCATATATGATGCTGTGAGTAAAGTTCATTGTTTCCTTGCTGAGCCCCCCACCAAAACTGGGGCTTGCTCCTGCCCGATTGATTTACTAATAGAGCTTTATCGGTCAAAGCATGGGTATAAAAATAGGAGCTGGAGCCGCAGTGACTGCCGCAGAAGGTATGTTGATTTAATACCCTGGTGTTGACCCAGGGCGGGGAGTGCCACAAGGAGCTCCCACTCTGTGCCGGCAGTGTTAAACAGACAGGAAACTGGTGGGAGCCCAGGGAAATGGGAGTTTAGGCTGAGGAAACTAAACTAAACACCCATTCCTTGGGGTGTGCAAGTAGGCATCCGGCCTGGGTGCCTGCAGGAGGGCAGCTGGGAGCACACAGCAGCTCATCCAGACCTCTGACTTTTTACCAGAGGACCAGAGCTGTGGGGTCCAGCAAAGCCCGGCTGGAAAAGCAGGGGAGCCCTGAGCTTTTGGCTGAAAAGGGAGCTGGATAAAACCCCGTGTTGTTGCTTCACAAGATACATTTTGCTTTGGTTTTGTGGGGTTTTTTCCCCCCAAAACTGTTCCCCCAGCTCCATCTGTTTTCCTCTGGAGCTGGGGTTTGGGTTACCCCGGCTGACAGCTGCAGCTTTAAACCCACACAGACTGCAGCAGGGCTGCAGCCGCTGGCAGGAGAGAGAAACCGGAGCAATTGCTACTGCCTGCTTTTTTTTTTTCTTTTTTCTTTTTTTCTTGTCTCTTCGCCCTGAACACATCATGCAATAGTCAGCTGAAGGAAGCTTGCCAGGGAAAAGCAAAAACAAATGGTGTTCATTGTTTTGACTTACTTTTCTCATTGGAAAAGGGCCATGGGCCCATCCTTCCGGATTTATTTTTTTTTATTATTTGTTTTTGCCTCTATAAACAGAAGCTCTTATTTGCTCAGTATAAACAGCTCTCCTTCGAGAAGTTTATGGTCCCCCCTCTTCCTACCAGCAGTACTGAAGAAACACAGCAGACCACACCAAAAATAGCTCGGAACAGGGATTTTTAGGAGTGCAGCAAGTGGCACACTGGCAGCATCAACGCTGATCGGGGGTGGTAAAAAACCCAAGACCCCAAATAAATGAAATCTGTGCCCTGTCTTCCCACTTGATTCCACTAAATCTGCCCTAGTAGGGGAGGAGGGTGCATACATCCTGAAAACAAGTGCAAGGGCAGGCTCTGGTTAAATGCTGGTACTGCCTTCATGTAACCCACCTGTGCGTGGGCTGGGGGCTGCGCTGCCTCCTCCCCGCTGCGCCACGAGCCGTAGGACAGGCCTGAGCGCTGCAGAGGGGCAGCTCTTCGGAGCTCCACATTTCCTACACAATACTGAAGCTCAGGCTAAGGTTTGCAGGCTGAGATGTCACGTATTGAATACCTGGGACTAACGCTGCCGCCTGGGAAGGAGCATCCATGGGGCAAATTTGGTTTTCACGACCATCCCACTGCCTAGTGCCACGCTGGCAAGATAGATTTCATCACCATCACAAAAGAAAAATAGAAAACAGTCAAAAAATAATCATCACAAGTAGACCAAGCAAATTTTAGCTTAGTTCATGTGACTGCCTCATACAAGCTGTACTGCTCCAGGCATGGAAAGGGGGAGCAGGAAGGAAAGTAGAGGGAAAGGAGGGGCAGGAACGTTTTAAACCTGCTTTGCCACCCAAAGCAGCAAACACTGTGAATACAGCTCTGCTGCAGTTAATTTGCAAGGGACCAAGCAGTTTAAAAACAAAACCAACCCCTTTGCTTTCTTGCTTTGCACTCGGAAAGGAAAGGCACAGGCCATGCCCCTCTACCCGCGCCTTTCCCTTGCAGATTACCTTTACGCTTTGGCATTTCCCAGCATGCTGGGTTAGTGCTGAGAGACCAGACAATCAAGGCAGCCTTAGGAAGCTGAAGTTTGACTCATTGCTAAGGGGTGGTTTGGGTAGGGAGAGCGCAGAGGAGGAGAGAAAGAGCCTGGGGACAGGACTGCAAGTGCCCTCCTTCCCTTGCAAGGGGAGACTCAGCTGCATAGCAAACTGGTCTGCAGAGTAGCCAGGGAGTAATGTGGCAAGCGAGTAGGTGAGGGAAGGGTGCCACAGGCCAGGCACCCAAGAAAGTACCAGAGAAACTTCATATAAATAAATAAAAAACAATATCTTGTTTCTAATTTTTATAGGCTCTGCCCCCCCAAATTTAGCTTCTCCACAAGGTTGCATCTAAAAAAAGAAAAGAAGGAAGTGATGCTAAGAGCAAGAAGGCTTTGCTTTACTGTGTAAGCAGATCTGCCTTTACCCTTGCAAGGTTAGTGCCAAGCGCAGTCATGGGAATGGTGTATTTCAGTCAGCAGCAGTTTATTTGTGTCTGTAAATACAGGCAGCCTGACCACAGCTAGCATTCCTGAATGAAAACTCCAGCAGAAGGCACCAACGGGTTGCACGTGATGGAAAAATGTCAGCGCTTGTCTGGCTAAGCTGGAATCCGGATGCCATTGCAACATCAACTCCTCCCGCTCCCCCAGCCACAGCTGGAGGCTGCTGCTGCGCGGCCACTGGGGCTGGGGCTCACCAGCACATTTTTCCCTGTGCTGCTGGTGTTTCTGGGGAGAGAGCATCACATCACGCCTTGGGAAAAGTCAAGGCCAATGGCAGCATTATTTGCTTCATGAATTGTGGAGATGCACTGTAACCCTTTGCTGTAACACAAGCCGGAGTGAGGCATGCCCACTTTGCATCCTCTTTGCCCTGTACAGTGGAGTGAGAAGGTGCTCAACAGCTGAAGGCTAAGCGCAAGCTCTGGAAGATGAATGCCTCACACTCTTCAACCTGTTTAGCCTTGCATTTCTCCAGCCACGTGGAAAGCGAAGGAGCTAGTGTATTAAGGAGAGGGTCACTAAGATTCCTAGAAAGAAATACGAAGGCGAGATAACTGACTACATCTGCAGCATCTCTGTATCTGAACACACTTTGAACTGGAATTGACTGTTGCTCCTCTACCTCCTCTTCACTGTCAGCCTGCAAAAAGCCAAAACAATACAATACAATAGAGACACAGGGTTTGATTTCATCCCATCCTTTTCTCCATGCCCACTAGTTAGTGCTGGTATCCACTGCATACAGCCCAACAGAAACTCCTCCATTCAACTGTCACGACCCAGAAGGGTTACCCAGCCTGCGGGTGGGCAAAGGTTGCAACCGTGGGTTTGCAGGACTCCGTCATGCACAAGGACAGGGAGGATTAAGTTCCTAAATTACTTTATTGCATTTTACTACAGGTCATCACTATCAAGGCAAGTACACTTATGATTAGTATAGCTATACTGCAAATTACTACCAGAAAGCAAATATATATTTCAACAGCAGCACAATCAATATTAGTAGCAAGTCTATATTTCAGTATTACAAGTTACTACAGAATTACCACTAGTAAAGCAGCAAATATACTTATCAAGTAATTACTTACATGCAGGACTTTACCATGTGCTCATCAAACCCATCCCAGAAGTGGGGCCAATTGGACAAAGTCTCATTTGGTCAATGATCCGCATCACGGAGCCGGAGACAGCCGGATCCAGTCTGCAAAGGAAATGTGGTGGGGAACAGGGGTTCGTGCACGGGCACTTCTCAGAGAAAGAGGCTCCGTTTTGGGTAAAAAGTAAGTCCTTTTTATATCACAGAGACATAAGAGGTTGAAGGACACCACCACCTGGAGCAGTCAATAGATGCTGCAAATTTCTATTTTTCACCTGGCACAGTCAATATATGATGATGTTGTCTATTCTCTCGGACAAATTTTTGTATTTCCAGGTTGTTTTTCTGTTCTGTCAGTTAGAACAGCCAATGGCAGTTACCAACTCTTCCTTCCTCAGGATGTTTTCCCCCTTTTCCAGATTTTTTTTTCACCATTCCAGATAAGTTGCTGTTACAGTTCTTTGGTTTTGTACTCTGCATCGATAGTATCTTGGGCTGTCTCTGATTTCTCGGTACCCAGCTGCACTTCAAAGATGCCAGCTGTGCTCCTCAAGTACGCTTCTGGTTCCCAGGCTGGCAGGCATTTTCTCTGTCAGTATTTGAGCAGTGATCTTCTTCTGTTCAATATTTTCCCCCTTATAACCAGGTCACCTTTATGGCTGCTCCCATCACTCCACCCCTTGGCCTACGACCACTGATGGGTCACTAGGAGTGAGACTACACCCCATCTGGTGCGTCTCTCTTGCCTCCTAATGTGTGAGGCGGAGGAGACCCATGTCCATGTCAGGCCCAATGTTGTTGCAGCTCCTGAGAGGTTTTGATGGTTGAGGCACGAGTATACAGTACTGGCTTGGACAAAAGTGATACAGACAGTGCTTTGATATGAGATACACTACAGAAAAGCTCAAATCCTACAGCTAGGATGAGAGCTGATGGCATTGAGAAGTGCCATGCTCATGCTCCGGGGTCTGGCAGCCAAGACGATGGCCATGACTGGCCAGCTGGCTAGCCCCCGGGCAGGGGCTGCTCTTGGGCTGTTTGGTGAATGTGTTGCTGAATAACATTCACTTCATATTCGATGTGTTTGACTTTGTTAGCATAGAAGCAACGGGTAGTATTCATGAACACACAAATACCCCTTTGCGAGCCTAAAAAATAATCCGAGGCCCAGCGATTTTGGGTAGCTGTGATGGATGCCCCCACTCTGAGTGAGTGAGCAGTACCTTGGTTCAGGCATCACCGACAAGCAGCCCTGACTGAAATCGGCCCTGCCGTGCAAGCCGTGAGACCTGTGCTAGGCCACATCTTCTCAGAGACTAAGGCATCTAGGCCACATCTTATCAGGACTAACAGCACCAGCCTGAGCTGGGACTAGGCAAAACTAAAACTGCTACAGCTGCACACCTGCACATACACCAAGGGGACACCAGTCCATCACTTTACGCTGTAGATATCTGTAGCCCCCCGAGCCCATTGAGCTCTCCAGCACGGCAGCAGGCTGCACAGAGGTGACCTCCTCTTGGGCAGGGGCGCCTCTCAAGGTTACTCCACGAGGGTGAGACACCCCTTACCTGGCATCTGATGTCTATAACAAGGTAAGCGATATTTTACATTAGACATAAAGGTATATTGTATGCTAACAACATTTATATATCCAGCTATAGCTTAGTTATTAGAAGCATAGTAAGTAGTAGAGTGTTTTACCGCTGTCTAAATCATTGTCTAATCACCATCTAAATTATCACTTAAATAATCATTTAAATCATTGTCAGATCATTGTTAAATCACTGTTGAATTAATATTCAATTATTGCTTAATCACCATTTGATTATGATTTGATTTTCATTCAGTCGTTGATTAATTACCATTTGATCATTGTTTAATCATTAATAAAACCCTCTTAGTTAACCCCACAACGATGACTTCTCTTAATAATTCACCTGTGACAGTAGCCAATTGTGACAGTGAGTTAATCTCTGTCTGTAGGTTCTTTAAAGCATCCATAGTAGCATTTTGGGTAATTTCAAGTGTAGCGGAAATACTAACAACAGCTCGTTCCAATTCAGTGACACCCAAGTTTGGAAACAGCACACATACAAACTTGGGAAACTTAGATGGTCTTGTTACTGCGGGCTTAGACACTCTGCCCTGATTACATACACAGTAATGGTTGTGTTGAAAGTTAAATGTCAAACCTTGAGATCAAAATGCTTAGGGAGCGAGACATGCAATGGTACAAGTGCCTGTCCGCTGTGGTGGTAGACTCTTAGAGGCATTAGTGCCACAAAGCCAGAACCATCCAGGTGTTAAAATGTCAGCCACCAACTTCGCCGAGAGTCATTGCCATATTTGCAGAATGAACACCATGGATTAGAAAAACAATTCAATTTTGTTAAGCACATTAATTGGCGTGTCCAAAAGGGGTTACAATCTATACAGCCAGATATGTTGTTTCGGCCACATATGTCCCAATTATCATTAGTACTAAGCCAACCATTACTCTGTAGACAACTGCATGTAGAATTAGGACTGGTGAGATTAGAGTATCCGTGACAATTCGTGTTATTAATGTTCCATGTAAGATGTCAGAGTCCATTAAAAACCCCTTTGTTTGTAATTGCTGATTCATTATTTCAGGTCCACGAGGTTTCCAGATGAGAATCAATACAAGCTTGTGTTCTGTCATATTGACATTGAAACCATGCTTGGGTGTGATTGTAATGCAAAGTGTAATTACAATTGCTTGTCTTCCCCACCCAAATTGAATTTGTGTCTTGGGGCATCGTAATGCACCGTGGGGCCTTATCATATGAATGTGGTTTGAAAGGTTGTTGTCCATAATTTGGTATATTGGGGAGTAACTATGCCAAATTAGATTGATAACAAAATGCTTCAGGGACAGGTTCTGCTAACCGACAAAATTTGGCATCTAATGATCAAGGGTGGTGTAAGCAATACCAACAATCCAGTTTGTTGCCTGCTTGAGAAATTGTATTCATAAACTGAACAATGTGATCGCTATTCCATCCTTAAGATAAGGGAACAAGCAATAGTGTAATTACTAGAGATGATCCAATCATTGTGTATATAATAGAACAATTATAAGAAAGAAAAGTGCTCATGACATTGTTTCATTTCATGCCACTTTGCCAAATCAGTACGATGAATAAGGTAGGACCAAAATCCAGGGAGAATAATCTGAGTTTCCGGTTGCTGATGTTGCAGTTAGAGTGACCTGAAAGAAAAACAAAACCGCTTCATTCCTTTTGGATATTAGGTAATTTGGATATCCACCACTTAGAAATGAGATGCTCGTCAGCCTGGTGATCTTTAATTTGACCTTCCTTTAATTTTCCATCTTTTAGTTTTCCAATCATATACATTGCATCAGCACCAGGCTCAGCATCCCCTTGTCTTTGCATATTGTACTGTCAATTCCCCCCATAAGCCCAGGTATCCTCTCGATCCAGCTGCAATGTGCTCTGTGCATCACCATCTCCTGGATTGCACTAAGCATGCAGTGGATGGCAGAGCAGTGTGAGGAGCACTAGCAACGGGGCAGCCAGCAGCGGTGAGGGACACACGAGGGATACACGAAGACAGGGGAGGCGAGTGGGCGGGCGGTATCCTCTCGATCCAGCTGCAATGTGCTCTGTGCATCACCATCTCCTGGATTGCACTAAGCATGCAGTGGATGGCAGAGCAGTGTGAGGAGCACTAGCAACGGGGCAGCCAGCAGCGGTGAGGGAGACACGAGGGATACACGAAGACAGGGGAGGCGAGTGGGCGGGCCACAGTCCCCCTCCTGGCTCTAGAGGCCAACTCAACTAGTAGTCGT
>NW_008794888.1:11171320-11174355 GCF_000699145.1 Aptenodytes forsteri | reverse complement strand
CTGCCCAGGGAAGTGGTTGAGTCCCCATCCCTGGATGTATTTAAAAGACGTGTAGATGAGGCACTTAGGGACGTGGTTTAGTGGGCATGGTGGTGTCGGGTTGACGGTTGGACTCGATGATCTTAGAGGTCTTTTCCAACCTTAATGATTCTATGATTCTATGACAAGGTGAGACTACGACTGAACAGGGGGTGTTCCACAAGCAACTGAAGGGAACCTGGCAGAGCAGGTGATTTAAACAGGCTAAAACAATATTCCTGGAGGTGGAGGGTGCTAGCAAACAAGCCTGTCGGAGGTGTGACCAGGTAGATGAACTGCTCTGCATGGTGGCCAAGCTGCAGGAGGTGGTGAGCAGACTGAGGAGCATCTGAGTTTGAGAAGGAGGTTGACCAATGGAGCTGTGCTCTGCCATCTCTGATGCATGCAAGCCAGCTCAGCCTGGCCACTACGGAAGCAGGTCCAGGATGCATTTTGTACCAGGAGAAAGGCAGCGTTATGAGGGATAGGGAGGGGTGGAAGAAGGTTACTGCACAGAGCTGTAAGAGAAACCCCTCCTTACTCTCTCAGATACCCTTACAGAATAGGTACGAGGCCCTGGGCATGGTAGACGAAGCACGTAATGAGACAGAAGCAAGCACTCTCATCAAGGTCAGTTGACCAACCCCTCACAACAAGACCTACATTAAGACCAGTGCCAAGAAGAAACAATGGCTAGTTGTGGTCATTGGTGACTCCCTCCTGTGCAGAACAGACCAGACCCTCTTTTCAGGGAAGTTTGCTGCCTCCCTGGGGCCAGAATTAGGGATGTCACCAGACAACTGAAGAGCTTAGTACGGCCTTTGGACTATTATCCACTCCTGCTCTTTCATGTGGGTACTAATGATAATGCAACAAAAAGTCTAAGGTCGATCAAAAGAGATTTCAGGGCCCTAGGAAGAATGCTAAAAAACTCAGGAGCACAGGTAGTGGTTTCTTTGATCCTTCCAGTAATGGGGAGAGACTTTGGAAGAAACAGGTGAGCCCAAGATATCAATACCTGGCTCCAGGACTGGTGCCTTCACCTAAACTTTGGGGTTTATAACTATGGAAGAGTATTTGAGGCACAAGGTATGCTGGGGCCTGATGGGATCCACCTGTCTCGATGGGGAAAATGTGTCTTTGGTTGTAAGCTGGCAGAACTGATTGAGAGGGCTTTAAACTAGAATCAATGGGAGAAGGTGATACCGACAGGAGAGCTGAAGGTAAGCCAAGGGTTGGCACGGCATCACCTGAGGGTGACAATACTAGTGGGACCATTTATGCTGCTCCAGGGAACACAGAGGGCTCAGGAGCACATCTGAAATGCTTGTACGCTGACGCACGCAGTATGACAAACAAACAAGATGAACTGGAAGCGTTGGTCAGTCACCAGAGCTACGATATCACTGGTATTAGTGAGACTTGGTGGAATGAGTCCAACGATTGGAGTGCTGGGATGTAGGGCCGTAGGCTGTTCAGGAGAGATAGGCAGGGCAGGCAAGGTGATGGAGTTGCACTGTATGTAAGGGAGAGGTTTGGTTGTACAGCCCTTACAGTTAATGATGATGTGGCCTCTGGGTGAGGATTAGGGGGATGGAAAACAAAGGAGATGTTGTAGTGGGTGTCTACTACCAATCGCTGAGCCAGGAGGTAACCACTGATGAGTTATTCTATAGGCATTTGGGAGAAATCTCTGGATCGGTAGCCCTGGTCCTTATGGGAGATTTCAACTGGGAATACCATACTGCTGTGACGAGCAAGTCGGAAATTCTTGAACCCTGGATTTCAAAAGAGCAAACTTTAAGCTATTCAGGGAGCTACTTAGCAGTGACCCCTTGGAATCTGCTTTTGAGGGCTTAGGAGTCCATGAGTGCTGGTCAGTTTTTAAGAACCACCTTTTAGAAGCACAGGAGCAGGCAATTCCAGTGTGTCAAAAGTCAAGCAAGTGGGGTAGAAGACCAGCTTGGATGAACAGGGAGCTCCTTGTGGAGCTCAAGAGGAAAATGAAATTGTATGATCTCTGGAAGCAAGGTCAGGCTTCACAGGAAGAGTACAGAGCTGTGGTTCGTATATGCAGGGAGAAGACACAAAAAGCCAAAGCTCAATTAGAGTTGAAACTGGCCTGTGCTGTGTCAGATAACAAGAAGGGCTTTTTTAAGTACATTAATAGCAAGAGGAAGTCTAAAGAAAACATTGGACTGATACCTGTTGAAGATATTCATCTGACTAATAGGCATGACGAAAAACCAGAGGCATTCAATGCTTTTCTTGCCTCAGTCTTTAACAATACTGATAGACCTTGGGCTGCCCGGTCCTCTGAGTAAGAGGACCATGAGTGCAGGAACAGTGACTTTCCATTTGTGGACACTAAAATTGTCAGGGACCAGCTGCATCAGCTGAATGTTCACAAGTCCATGGGGCCTGATGAATCCCAGAGCACTGAAAGACCTAGCGGATGTTATGGCAGGGCCCCTCTTGATCATCTACCAAAGATCTTGGGAGTCTGGGGAGGTCCTTGCTGTCTGGAAGCTAGCCAATGTTATTCCAGCCTACAAAAAGGGCGTGAGGGAAGACCCAGGGAACTGCAGACCTGTTAGTCTAACCTCAATTCCTGGAAACATTATAAAGAAAATTATACTGGGTACTATTGAAAGGCGTTTAAAGAGCAATGCAATCATCAAGCACAGTCAACATGGGTTTACGATGGAAAAGTCCTGTTTAACGGAGCGCTGCGAACAGGATGGGCAAACAGGGCGTGGTGCATCAGCTAGGGCGTGGTGCGGCAGTTTGCGCGGCAGTTTGCGCAGGAGGGCGCACAGGGAGGGTGCCTCTTCAAAAGAGAGGCATTCCATGGGCCGACTGGGGGACTCGGCATACATATAACCCAGCAACTGGGCACAGGTCAAGGGCACTCATCCTACCTGACCCTCAAGGCAGAATGGCGGGCACTCGTCTGAGGGTAAAGGCCGCGGCTCCAGCTGGGGGGTCTGCACCATCTACCCCAGCGGTGGCCGATG
>NW_008794888.1:11158947-11167147 GCF_000699145.1 Aptenodytes forsteri | reverse complement strand
CCCAGAGAGGTGGTGGATGCCCCATCCCTGGAAACATTCAGGGTCAGGTTGGACGGGGCTCTGAGCAGCCTGATCTAGTTGAAGATGTCCCTGCCCATGGCAGGGGGGTTGGACTAGATGATCTTTAGAGGTCCCTTCCAACCCAAACTATTCTATGATTCTATTCTATGATTAACTAATTTGATATCCTTCTATGAAAAGGTCACCCAGCTAGTGGATGAAGAGAAGGCGGTGGATGTAGTTTTTCTGAATTTTAGTAAGGCTTTTAATACTGTCTCTCACAGCATCCTTCTGGGCATGTTGTCCAACTGTGAGATGAGCAGGTTCACGCTACGTGGGGTGAACTGGCTGAAGGGCAGAGCTGAAAGCGTTGTAGTGAATGGGGCTACATATGGCTGGCGACCGGTCACCAGCGGTGTTCCTCAGGATTCAATTCTAGGGCCAGTCCTGTTCAATATATTTATCAACAATCTGGATGCAGGAGTTGAATGCACCATTAGTAAGTTTGCTGACGATACCAAACTGGAAAGTGCTGTTAACTCTTGACAAGAGGCCTTGCAGAGGGATCTAGATAGATTGGAACATTGGGCAATGATTAATGGGATGAAATTCAGCAAGTCCAAATGCCGGATACTGCACCTAGGAGGGAGTAACAGGTGCCAGGCACAAGTATAAATTGGGAGAGGAGTGGCTGGAGAGCAGCCCTGCAGAAAGGGATCTCGGTGTGCTGGTTGACAGCAGGCTTAATACGAGTCAGCAGGGTGCCCTGGCAGCCAGGAGGGCAAACAGCATCCTGGGGTGCACCAAAACCAGCGTAACCATTGGGTCAAAAGAGGCGATTATCCCACTGTATTCAGCGTTGGTGCAGCCCCACCTTGAATACTGTGTGCAGTCCTGGGCCCCACAATTTACGAAAGATGTTATGGTCCTTGAATGCATCCAGAGGAGGGCAACAAAGCTGGTGAGAGGGCTGGAAGGAATGTCCTATGAGGAGCGGCTGAGGACACTGGGTTTGTCTAGTTTGGAGAAAAGGAGGCTGAGGGGCGACCTCATTGCTCCCTACAGCTTCCTGAGGAGGGGAAGGGGAAGGGGAGACGGAGGTGCTGAGCTCTCCTCCCTGGTATCCAGTGACAGGACTCATCGGAATGGTTCAAAGCTGTGGCAGGGGAGGTTTAGACTGGACATTAGGAAGCATTTCTTTACCGAGAGGGTGGTCAAACACTGGAACAGGCTTCCTAGAGAGGTCGTCGGTGCCCCAAGCCCGTCAGTGTTTAAGAAGCACATGGACAATGCCCTTAACAACATGCTTTAACTTTTGGTCAGCTCTGAAGTGGTCAGGCAGCTGGACTAGATGATCATTGTAGGTCCCTTCCAACTGAACTATTCCATTCTATCCCTAGAGAATGGGAGCAGACTGATTCCAGAGAACGGGGTTCGTACTTCTAAAGGTGTGCCTCATGCAGTGGGCTCTGTATCTAACAGGGCTGTATCAGTAGTCAGCAAGGATTTTTCCCAAGGCAAATACCATGACTGGGAACCTTGCCATCCCTTTCATCCGAATGGTATAGGAGTTAATCGGGCTTTATCAGGAACCCATTGCTACAATCTCCATTGATATCCTCTCTCTGTATGTCCTATATGCAGGCTTTTGGTATTATGGGGGCCATAGCCTGATATTCTGAAACACTGCATATTAGTAAATGAAATGCTTCTTCATGACTAACTGCCCATGCCCAGGTAGCACGGCTCTTTAACACACCATGTAAGGGTCAAGCAATTATAGCAAACTGTGGAAAATGTGCTTGCCAGAATCCTACAGTTCTCAGAGTGATCATGCATTATTTGGACCTTACTGGGGGAATCACCTCCATTTAAAATGTCATCTGTGTATTGATATACTGTCACCCCTGGCTCCCGTGGGACTTTTTCTGATTCCCTAGCTAAAGCCTGGTGTGAAAACGTAGGACTATGTTTGAACACTTGGGGTAATAGGGTAAAAGCAAACCGTATTCTGCCCCAGATAAAAGCGAATCTCTCTCGATCCTCAGGTTGTAATGGGACCGTGGAAAATGTATCTTTTATAGCCAAGGCAGCCATCCAAGGCTGGGCTGCTTGCTCTATAGAAAAAATAAGATTTGTAATAGAGGGGACAGCATCATGTAAGGGTCCAGTATTCTCATTTAATTTACGACAGTCTACCATCAAACACCAGGTGATGTTAGACTTACGGACAGGCTGTATGGGGGAGTTACATGGTGAATGAGTTTTCTGAATAATACCCCATTGTCCAAAATCCTGGATGAGAGCAGTTATGCCTTGTGAGGCTTCAGGGCTAATACAGTCCTGTCATATGTGGGTGAAGGGGGCTAATACAGGGTGAAGGGACTTTTAGGTAACTTGGGTGGTGCCTCTAACAGAAAAGCAATAGCCTCCACAGCAGGTATTTTATCGATTGAAATTACAGAGTTCCTCGTCTGAGGGTTCGAGAGTCTAATGGAGTATTAATAGTCTGGGATTTTAATATATCCATACTGAAAATACTTAAAAGCCCTACTGCTACTACGGGTCTCAGTGTCCTTTCACCGGGCAGATCCAATTTTATCCTGGCCATGGGGAGCTCTCATCTTTTCCTGGTAATGACTACTATAGAAATCCTTTCTTGAGATTTCTGAATTAACCCAGGGGTGTCCTCAGCTTTAATCATTGATATTGAGGCTCCTGTACCCATATGAAAAGAGACGGAGTATTTGCCATTCACTATTAATGGTATACAAGGGTGCTACTATTAATTCAAAAAATTTTGGCCACCTGGGAGGGGTCATTTTGTCTCCCTGGGCCAATATTGGGACCTCCTCTACTCATTTTCGGGTAGCATGGTCGGGGAAGCAGACAGAACAAGGTTGTCCGGGGTGGGGGAAGCAGAAGGACTAACGCCTCCCGGCCCCTTCCCTGCCCCTGGGCTGCTAGTGCTGCCCCCATCACGGTTATCCCACAGTTTCTGCAAGACGAACATGGGCATCCCCTCTAACTGTCCTGCGGTGAAGCCTATTCCTCGCAGGAGATCCCATAAGCGCCTCCGTTCCAGATCACGCTCCTGTTTGCCAGGGGGTTGTTTTGTGTCGGATTGATTAATTTCAGCATTTCGAGCATTTTGTCCCTTATTCTTATTCCTCTGACTTCGCTTTAGCATCTGGATGACCCTAACCCGACCTTCCCTTTTACAGACTATCGTTTCAGGGGTGCTTCCCCGTCCTTGTTGTCTCCCCATAAGGGCTGTCCAGTTTTGCAGCCCTTGGGCCATTATGGTATTCCAGTCGCAGGTTTCATGGCGTAACATTAAGGCCAGGTTCTTTGGCCCCCCGGGTGCTGCATTTCGCAAGAGTTTTAATTTCCCTGCTGCTGTTGCTGGCACAGCCATCATGTCCCGGGGTATATCCCCTTGTCCCTTAAGGACATCCCGAGCAGCCAGTCTCATCGTCCATCCAGAAAACCCATTCGGAGTACTCCAGGGAGGGGGAGGGAGATATCCCCGCGGTCCTGGCATTTTTCTGACAGCATGTATTATGGAAGATAACAGGGAGAAGGTGTTCACTCCGGCCCCTGCATCAGGGTTTAGGAGAGATATTCTTCCTCCCAGGAATATTTGTCTGGCCTCAGCCTGATTAAGGACCACGGTTCCAGCCCCCAGCTGGTAGCACCGCACCACCCATCCCACCCAGTCCTCATGGGGCTTTTTGCCGTACTGCAAGGACAGCTGCCTTAGCTGTTCTGTGTTAAAATTCGCAGCGGTCATCGTGACCCCAGGCAGTGGGGGAGCGCCTTCCTTTCTGGCAGGAGCTGGGAGTTGTACCGGGGAAGTTTTAATGATAGGGTACAAGGAGGCTGCGTTATCCGGACGATGCTCGGGTAACGAAGCGGGGGTGGAAGACCTGCTGCCAGAATCAAAGCCCTCCTCCTCATTATCCATTTTCAGTATGTGTATCTTTTCAATGATCTCGCTCTCTGAGACCAGGCATGTAGGCTGTTGCTCTAGCTGTCGTATAGCCAGAGGTCTGACGTTCGTTTCTAATTGTCGAAGTAATTGGTTTGTAACAAAACTATGGGATTCAAAGGCAACTGCTCGCACTTCTGCTTCCTTAGCTCGCTGCAAAGCCTCCAGTTCCTGCCTAGCAGTGTTAAACAAAGCGCCTGCGGCCGCCAATGCCTCCGTGAGAAGCCCGATGAAGGCCCCCTTGCCCTCCTCTGCTTTGCATTTATGAGTGTCCTGCCACTTCTGAAACTCTGCTCGCAGCATTTCCCAATTCAACCAATTCTCAGACACCCAATCCCTGTCCCACTGAGGGGTTTTCCACCCCTTAGCCTCTTGCCATTTTCGCTGCTCTTCTACTGCCTTCTCCCAAGCATCCATGACCTATGTAACACAGAACCCCACTTCTTACACCAATTAATGCCACAACCCAGAAGGGTTACCTGGCCTGAGGGTGTGCGAAGATTGCAACCGTTTGCAGGTTTGCAGGACTCTGTCATGCACAAAGACACGGAGGATTTATTACCTATCTTCTTTACTGCATTACAGTTTTCTACTATCAAGGCAAGTATAGTTACGATTGGCAAAACAAATATATCTATACTACAAGTTACTACAAATTACTACTAGAAAGCAAACATATTTCCACAGCAGCAGCAATCAATATTAGCAGCAAGTCTATATATATATATATATATATAAAAAAAAATGTTACTGGTACCAAATGCTCATCAAACCAATCCCAGCAGTGGGGTCAATCAAACCCATCCCAGAAGTGAGGCCAGTTGACAATGGATGAAGTCTCACCTGGATGATGATCCGTATCACGGAGCCTGGAGTCAGTCCGGTGTCCCTGGCGAGGGTCCGCTCTGCCGAGGAAATCTCATGGGAAAAAGGGTGTCGTGTGTGGGAAAGAGGCTCCATTTTAGGTAAAAAGTAAGTCCTTTTTATATCACAGAGACATAAAGGGGTGTAGGACACCACCACCCAGAACAGCCAATAGATGCTGCTAATTTCTATTTTTCACCTGGCATAGCCAATAACTGGTGATGTTTTCTATTCTCTCAGACCAATTTTTGTTTTATCAGACTGTTTTTCTGTTCTGTGAGTTAGAACAGCCAGTGGCAGTTACCAACGCTTACTTTCTCAGGATGTTTTCCCCCTTTTCCAGACGGTAAGTTGCTGTTACAGTTCCTTGTTTTTGCACTTATCAATGGTATCTCGGGATGTCTCTGGTTTCTCGGTATCCAGCTGCACTTCAAAGATGCCAGCTGTGCTCCTCAAGGATGCTTCTGATTCCCAGGCCTGGTTCCCAGGCTGGCAGGCATTTTCTCTGTCAGTATTTGAGCAGACATCTTCTTCTGTTCAATATTTTCCCCCTTATAACCAGGTCACCTTTATGTCTGTTCCCATCATCAGCCTAAAATGATACCTCTCAGCAAAGCAGAAATGATCAGCTGCAGGGAGCACTGCAGGATTTCCCCATCTAAATAGCCCTGTTTGTGAAAGTATCTTTTGTATAGCTACTATTAGTTGTTCAGGAACAGATCAAAAGTGACTGCACTAGCTTAGCTTCTCCTCCTGCAATACCTATTTAGGCTAAACACAACCTATGGCATACCATCACACTTCTGCTCAGGAGACCATGCTATAAGCAAGAACTTCCCTGTTGCAGCCTTGCTCGGGCTTCTTCCTGTTCTCCATACCGGCCAGCCTCCACCTACAACCCTGCATTTTCACAGCCTGACTGTGGATACCATCAGCTTATGAGAAAAAGTTCCGAGGACATGGGTCATGCAGAAACAGAGAACCAAGACGGAGGACAAAGTCAACCCAGACACGCAGGCAGGGCCACTGCTCCCAGCCTGCAAATACCTGCCAAAAGAGTTAGAGGAAAACCTGAACCTGGAGCAGGCACCAGGCTGAGGTTTAATTTGCTGCAGTGTTCGAACATGAAGCCGTACTTGTCACTGTGGTACAGACCGACCAAGAACCAACAGAGTGATTACAAACAAACAAAACATCCAGCCTGTCTAGCCCGCATTCCAGTTACAAGCCTTCCGACACAGACCATTTCCCTGAGACAGTGACCTCCAAAACTCAGATCTGGAAACAAACTCCCTCTGGGTGTTTCACATTCCTTTGGTCCTGTTCCCTAAATGCAATGTTTGTGTTGCTTGCTAAAAAAATCCAACAGGCTTTCCAAGTAAATTTAAAGGGAAGTGCTTCAGTTATTTTTCTGAGATTAAGTCTGAAATAAATTTTCATAGAATAGGCTATGGAAACTATCATATGACCTGTTATATATAATTGACCTGTGTCAATTATTGGTTAATAAAGCAGTGATGATACCATGACATGTAAATCATACTTTTAAGGACAAAAATTTTAACTCGGCTGGTTTTATCAATGGGTTTATTGATGGGTTTATCATAGGACAAAAATTTTAACTCGGCTGGTTTTAATTCGGTGATGGGTTTATCAAGATTTTGCAAGAATTTTAAGTCCAAGTAAAGCACTATACTTATGCAGTTATACCGCTTAACGTGCCCAGGCTGGGTTCTCTTGACACAGCACTCCTCATGCTAGACAGAGATGCCCACAACCTCAGAGAGATAGAGCGTACTTTACATACAAATATCAAAAGCTACGTAACAATTCCTTAATGGTTCCAGCTTGTGCTGGTCTCTCACACAATCCCCACTATGCTGCTCCAAAATAGCAGCAAGTCAGCCTTCTTTCTGCTGCCAGCACTGACAACGCTTGATCACAGTCTTATTTCACTATGAAAAGTGTGATATCCTTTCATTCTGTCATAAACCATACTCTAGAGTGGATTAAGGGTCACAATTTCATATAAATGCCTACTTGCCAGATAATCTAAATCATGTGATAATCCAGTAATTTAAATATAGCCTTATGCCTCTACCCCAGACTCGATCAGATCAGAGAATGAACTGCAAGACTTTCAGATTCATATATTATGATGCAAATGAGTTTTGTAAATTGTGACCTAGTTCCCATGTTAGGAACAGTTGGGACCAACAGCAGGAACTATGCGATGAATGTGAGCAGCAGGGGCAAGCAAGGAAATTAACATTTGTTCTTAGTTTGAAATGGATTTTTAATCACTTTCAGGTGCTTCAAAGAAAGCGCACACACTTGTTTACTATAATCATTCTGACAGAAGAATGCATATAGGAGGTAACATGTTTTTGTTTTACTAATTGAAATGTTTGCGACATTCGTGTCAAATGAAGCGCCACAATACAGCTCTTTCTGGATGATTTACTGAGTACACAATGAAGGACTGCGAAATGACTTTTTCCGATCAATCTGTTCCTCAGAACTTGCTTTGTAAAGAAAATGAGTTGCACATATCCTCTAAAAGTGACTGGATATTAGATCACATCCATCTCTCTAAATCCAGTTGCTATTTTTTCAGCTAGAGGCCTGATAAACTAGCTCTCCAAAGAGCCTGCTCATGGACTTAGCTGTATGGATGTCAGCCACCCGCTTAACGCAATTCAGCATAGTTAGTGGAAAATACTGAACCCACAAAATTTTGCTTACGCTCTACCAGTGAGCCTACAACATACAGTGCTGAACTCCAGCCTGAGGCAGCTTTCTGGTAAACTCTACTGTTTTAAATGAGGGCATCAGCAAGGGCGTAACTTGTTGAAAACCAGACAGATTTTCATCCTAAGCGTATCTAGAGTTGGTATCATCATTATAACGATTAGCTGTAAAAGAGCTAAGGGCGTCGACTCTCCTGAAAAATATAGAGTCTCAGCTCCCTCTGGTGGAAAAAGTATTTTTCTGCAAAACAGTTTAAGTGAGAAAGTCTTGTTTCTGCTACAGGCCTCAAGGCCATGAGATAATTAAGATGAGACAGTAAACAGATCCCAAATCCTCCATTCACTTTGAAGGACTGGAACTTCTTAGGAAGTTGATGTGAAATATCACGACTCACAGATTGTTGCAGGGTGGTTGCACAAGATACAACACACTCATCGAGTTCCAGCTGTGAAGAGTAGCCAAGAGAGCCTCCATCTTCCCTGGATGGAGTTCTCCAGATGTAAATTATGATACGTAAGATGACTATTGAAGCAAATGGTAGCCCCAAGGAAAACAAAACACCCACCCCCCCCCCACCAACGTCCTAAAATCTTC
>NW_008794888.1:11151622-11158528 GCF_000699145.1 Aptenodytes forsteri | reverse complement strand
GTCCCAGTTCCCTCAGCCGTTCCTCATAAGACTTGTTCTCCAGACCCCTCACCAGCCTCGTTGCCCTTCTCTGGACACGCTCCAGCACCTCAACGTCCTTCTTGTAGTGAGGGGCCCAAAACTGAACACAGTATTCGAGGTGCAGCCTCACCAGGCTGATCGTACAGGGGCACGATCACTTCCCTACTCCTGCTGGCCACACTATTGCTGATACAGGCCAGGATGCCATTGGCCTTCTTGGCCACCTGGGCACACTGCCGGCTCATGTTCAGCCGGCTGTCAACCAGCACCCCCAGGTCCCTCTCTTCATCATCCCCAACATGCCCAGACAGCGAGGAAGTCTTTCAGTTTTATTTCTGAAGTCTAACTGCCAACAGAGCACAACGTCACAAACACAAGAAGCATAAGGCAAAGCCCTCAGATCCAAGCCTGCATCCCTTGGTCTTAGGCACTCTGCATAGATTAATCCAAACAACAATCAACAAAAACTCTCCTTTTGAACTTCAGCATAACTCCAATCTCCTATTTTGAAAGGCTTAGTGAAGAGTCCAGTGCTAATGCCAAAACACTCTTCTCACTAGATATAGGTGTTCCTAGTCGACAGGTGAGTGTATTAACAAAGGGACCCAGCTTTCTCCGTGTGCTTTGCATCAGCACAGGAACAGCAACAGTCTAGAACTGCATCACCATTTGTCTTTGCCTTCTTGATAGCAATGAAAATTCAAGCCGATTTCCACCATACATACACTAGAGATATTTAAGGTTCTTCCACCCTTTCTGATCAAAACCAATCATACAAGATATTTCTACTTCTCCTTATCCATGGTGAAGAGTGGAAAGTAATTCCTGGAAGTATTCCAGCTATTGTCACAAAAAGTCAATAAACAGAAAGTACATTTTTGTTTCTCATTAGAGAAATCAACAGCTCTACTGCAATTAAACACACAACTAGTTGCTCTGACAAATTCTTTGTAGCTCCTGTAAACAGAATCATGAGTAATTCCTGCAGTCACAAACATACTAGAATGACTTTTTATAATACTGGGGTTCTGAAAACAGTACTTCACACTGCCACAGAAGGAAGACTTGTAGATCCAATGAAAGGAAAACAGTAGCAAAAAAGTATTTATTGAACAACACATTATTCAATTTCACAGTGTGGGATAAAGACCCATACTTGCTCCTTGGAAATAGCAGAGCTGAGTAATCCTGTGAGAGTGGGGCAGTAGGGTCAGGTCTGCAGGCGAAGTTTATTAAGAACAGTAAAATACTGTTTCCACAGCCAGAAGGAATTTGAGGGTGGGGAAAAAGAAACAAAAGCAATGACAGCCAACCAGATACCCTTGCAGTGTTTCGTGGAACATTTTTCAGCAGAGAAAAGCTATTAAGGCTAAAAACTAGGCATGAAGTTTTGGGTTCATACATTCAAATATTAAAAAACAACCATGGCATGTACAACTTGATCTCTGTGTGTGCGATTAAAAATAATTTAGTTAGTAACAGATTTTTCTCCAAAAGGGCAGTTTTCTACTGGCTGAAGTGTCTATGTATTTAACTGGAAGTCTCATGATGATCACAGCTCCATCAGCTTTGCTTATTGACTAGGAAAGAGGCCTGCTTTCCATCTTCTGCACGAATACCAAGTCTGCTTACATAGCTCTCCCAAGCTGCCTTCCTGTACTTCTCTGCTTCTTGAAGACGGTCTGAAGCTGACAAGATGCCGCGTCCCACAATAATGATATCAGAACCTTTTTTGGTAATAACTTCCTCGGGGCTTAGGTACTTCTGTCCAAGGTTATCACCTGAAATAGAGACACCATTTTTTTCAGTTTGTACAAAAACTGTATCTACTAAAAAGCTTCAAAGAGGTGCTGGAACAGGGAACAGGTATGCTGTTCCAGCTCTCACCCTAACAATCCACAAACATACTAGAAACTGTGTCTCCAACTAACGAACACCCTATTACACAGCTCAAATTTGACAGAGAGCACCCTCCTTTTTCCATGATTTACCAATCACAATAGATGGAACAGTTACGCAAAGAAGCACCGATCAGGATTGCTGAAATAAGCCTTAGCCTTCTTAAAACAGGCAAAACCCCCAAACATTCATGTAAAAGCTTGTGATTTCACTTCAGGTTTCATAAAAATTAAGTATTGCAGAGAAACACATCTCCCGTACCTGGTTCAGTGATAACCTGTTTAGTCAGTATAAGACTTCCAATTCATTGATGCTGCATCTGTATCAGTATCAACAGTGTTATAGTTAGACTTCTGCATTTGTTAAAAACCTTTTTTTCTACTCCTACTGAGTAGTTGTACATCTAACCTAACGCCTACCTGAAGACATTTCACGTTTTAAGGACTGTGCTTTATGGCGTGCACAGACCTCAGCACACGAACAAAGCTGCATAGCCTGCTGGTTGCCTTTCAGAGCTCCCAGGAAAGGGATCAGCGTACCCAGAAATACAGAAGGCAGCCCATAATGGCAAACACAGACTCCTTCCACCAGAGAATCAGTAACCAAACCCTCTTCAGAAGTCACTTTTTCCACTGAAGGCTCGATCACTTACTGTATTTACAAACAGACTAAGTATTTCAGAAAAAGTTACCTCCAGTTTGCAGCTGCACCCCTGGAGTTAAGTGAAGAAATTCCAGTTTATTACTAACTCTAGATCCAGATATGAATCCAAAAATGAAATCCGAGTTGTCTTCAGCCATCTGTACCTGAAGATGATCAGTAAACAGTTACAAGTGATACACCTAAAATTAAGCTTGACTAGCAATCTGTTTCTCATCCACCCTTTGACACATTAAGCTGTGCAAGGCAGGGGTATGAAACACCTGTTCTTGCTTTACCAATATAAAGTCACCCAGAGCTGACTCGCCCCTCACTGACCTTGCTGCACTTGCAGCCAGGAACGCGAATGTTGTGTTTCTTTCTATGTTATAAATAATACAATGAATGAATTTAAAATAGTTAGAAATGTATTGCTTCAGGAAAACAAAAGGGGGGCGGGGGCTAATAGCAAACTTGGCATGTTTACTAGAATTCACAGTGTGAACTGTGACCACCTCACATGACTAGCCTGCAGCTGCAACCTTTACACACCACACTGTCAGATTCCTGAGTCTCCACAGGAAAAAAAACCTGTAATAGAGCTGGAGAGACTTTTGGAAGTGCAAATATTAGCAGCACACAAAACCTCTCTGTTACAACACTTTACAAGCTTTTAACCCGAAATAAGACTGCCTACTTACCGCAGCTTTTGTGTATTCACCTGTTGCAAGTGACCCTTGGGAACTCATCTCGGCAACCAGAAGACAGCCGCGCTGGAGAGGAAGACCTACTTCCTTCAGGCCTTTCACAACTCCAGAGCCTGGAACCACGTGGGCATTAACGATGTCTGACCAGGATGCGATTCTGAACACACCACCTGAGAACATGGATAGGAAGACAGAGGCAAAGCGTCATTACAAATGTATTGAACAGGAAACATGAGTTAAACAAAACAAGCTGCACGCTAAATCATTCACATTTTAAAAGACAGTTTTACTACTGAAGCTTGACAGTTACAAGTTCAGTCTCATCAGACAGTTCTGATAGCTGCCTAACCACAAAGTGTAATCTCTCAGTTTTACTTTTCACAAACACTTCTTAGTATCTCACCTTTAATATTCACTGAGACATTTATGGTAACCTAGAAATCCACTGTCACAGCTGCTACCTTTCAATACAGCATGCAGATCATATGGGATGTATGGATCAGAAAAACTGTTCTACACTTGCAGATGCAATATTGAATGAAAGCCGTAACGAGCACACAAGCATACAACAGCAGGCTGCCTTAAGAAGCCACACTGCATTTCTCACGGCAAACAACTACTCAGAAGTACTTACTGAGCACAACCATAGATTCATAAAAAGATTAAGGTTGGAAGGGACCTCTGGAGGTCATGCCCTCTCAGCAGCGTTAACTTCAAACCTAGATCAGGTTGCTCAGGCCCCTTGAGTCTTCTCCAAGGCTGGAGATTCCACAATCTCTCCTGGCAACCCGCGCCAGTGCTGCAGTTACACACACTGGCAGCAAAGTTACAGTAAATTGAGGTTGATGATAGTCACCTTCATATTGATGTTTCACTGTGTTTCCAATGTCTGCAAATTTCCTGTCTTCAAAAATCAAGAATTCATGTTGATCCGCGAGTGTTCTCAACTCCTTTACTACCTCTTGGGTGAAATCGTTCAGGATGTCTACGTGAGTCTTCAGGATACAAATGCTGGGGCCCAGGATGGCAGCCAACTGCAGCAGCTCTTCAGAGCTGGTGACATCAGCAGAAAGGCACAAGTTCGTTTGCTTCTTTTCCATGAGCGCAAAAAGCCTGGCTGCAATAGGATGTACCCCTGGCAGCTCGGCACGGGCACTGAAGCTCAGCTCTTTACATAGTCTCTTCACGGGAGCGGGGCCATTCTGAGCCACTGGCTCAAACACATTTCCCTGAATGAATTTCTTCACCTTTTCAACCATCTCAACAGCCACTTCTCCCTGCTGCTGGAGAATCTCCAACACGCTGGACAATGTACACACAGAGTGCAGGCGGATTCCACATTCCTCTAACCTGGCCTTTCCGCCCTGCTCCCTGTCCAACAACACTACGGCATCCGTGACTTTTAATCCTGCTTTCTGAAGAACTTCCGCAGTTTCCAGTACACTAGATCCACTTGTTACCACATCTTCAATGATCAAGCATGTTTCTCCTGGATTAATGGTGCCTTCTACCAGCCGCTTAGTACCTTAAAAATAAAAGGCAAACGCTCCAGTAAATGAAGAAAGTTTAAGAGACCCCAAAAAAACTTAAAGTATCAAAACTTTAACTTGCTATGCTAATGTAAAGATCATATTTGTTCCACATACAAACATATGCTGCAGCATATACTGAAGTCAATGGAATTGGACTTCAAGACAATAGGAATTTCACATTCACTGTCAGTATGGAGAGGTAATTTGTTTAGTTATTACCTGATACAAGTTATTACAGTTCTTACCACAGCTCAGCCACCGACTTGTAATTCAATTCATAAAGACCGTTGCTTCTCCAAGTTAATAAAATACTTATGTTTCCAGAAGCGATGTTCCATTAACAATTCTGACATATTAACTGCACAAATTTAAATCTTTTGATAAGATGACTACAGAAGTTTATTATTGCCACGAATTGAATGCTCAGAATTACAAAACTATTTTCTCCAGTTATTTAAAACATCTTTAAAGTGGCCAAGTTATTGGTGCTCTTCAGCACATTTCCCACTTTCCACAGGCAGCATTCTGTGCTTAATATGCCTGTTAGAACAATTAGAAGGAGTAAAGCCCCAAATGCCTTTGTCCTAACCAACAACAGGCACACGTCCATGAAAGGCCTCCCGGGGGGCAACAACAAAGGATGCCTAGCTTTCCCAGGAAGCAGCGATCAGCAGGAGAACATTATGCAGCGAGTGCGGTGCTTAGACCATGACAGCCTAGAGAACAAGCGTATGTACAGCTCTGCAATCCATGTGACACCAGAAACCTTGTGCCAGGCAGTTAATTGCTGTCACAATTGACTTGTCCTTCACAAGAAGGAACAGCAAATGTTTTCATGCCTGGCACAGTGACTAACATAGGAGTAACATTTAGTTTTGACAAGGATACTTCCTAATTAAATACTGTTGGAAGAGTATAGCTCTTATCACATGTGGAAATCCAGTTGCTACAGTAGGTTAACGCTTCAGCCTTCTCTCCCTCTTCCTTTATCAAAATCAGACAAATGGTTCATTACGTAGAGAACTGCTTCTCACCTGGTCTACCCTGCCCACTGATTACAGGACTATATGATATGAAAGAAAAAGGGTTTGAGAGGTAAATGAACAAGAGACTGGAACGGTTCCTCTTGGGAGTCAATACGCAAAAAGTTCTGTTCGGGGGTGAAATGTGGCACTGGTCTCAGCGTATCAGAGAAACTGAGTTATAAATCTTGGTTTCTGGAAGAGGCCAGTAACCCAGAACCATGGTAATGGTGCCAAGGAAAGAAAAGACACTGCTGAAGAAAAGAAACAAACAAACAAAAACAAAGAAACCACCCCCCCTCCCCAAGAGTCTCCAAATCTACCACAGCAGAATTCAAGCTGCAGCCTAATCAGCAACCAGCTGGGAGAGCCTGATCAGGTTGGGATGCTGTGGGAGGTATGTTTTAGGGGGAAAAGGGGCTGCTTTTTGAATTGGAGTGGTAACCTTAAACTGGAATGGAGATGCTGCACATTGCAAAAGAACCACAAATATACAAAGTCATTTCCCAAACAAGAAAACAAGTAGACACAAATTCTCAATGTGAAGGTTTTACCATAGTCTTTCGCTTCCTTCCTCCGTATAAGCATTGGAATCTGATTTTCTGAGCAGATAATCGTGGCCAACGGCAGCGCTGTGTAAGGAACGCCGCACACGCAGTCATACTCCAGACCAGCATCTCTGGCTGTTTGAAAGAGAAGATCTGCAGCCTGAAAAGGAGGACCAAACATTTTTTAAGAGTCAGAACTGGCGTGAGCGTGACTAAACAAATGTAATACCAAGGCAAGCAATGCAAATGCATGAAAAACTCTCTTCTTTACGTGACTTGACAGTCGCTGTCCCTACAGCGAGCAGGCAGCCCGGCCTCTACACCCAGCAGGCTCCTGGCCAGCAGAGCACGGCCCCGGCCCCAGCCCCAGGAAGGGCTCCCTGGAGAGGCCCCGGCAGGGCTCCCGTGCCTCCTCCTCCCCTCCTTTAGCTAAAAGAGACCCTTTACCCCGCAAGAGGCAGAGAGATACCCGAGGCCTCCGCGGTGCCGGCACGGACAAGCGCTGCCTGGCACTCCGGGTAGGGCAGGGCAGGGGCAG
>NW_008794888.1:11066201-11151442 GCF_000699145.1 Aptenodytes forsteri | reverse complement strand
GTGCAGTGCAGGAGGTGCGGGGCCCACAGGGGAGGCGTTCAGGGTCTGCCCCGGCCCCCCGGGCAGCACCCCCCTCTTCCCACAGGGAAGCAGAAGCCCCTGCCGACGTGTGCAGCAGTGCGGCAGGGGGGGTTTGCTGTGACCCGAGACTCCGTGCTTTGGCTCTCGGGGTGGCTCCCAAAAGGCTGCTTGGTTTCCGGGTTGACGTATGCAAGGCTAAGAGTTGGCTGGAGCGATAGTCCCTTGCTCTGGTGTCCCATGAACACCTTTCCGAAAAAGATGAGGTGAATAAAGCGATCAGCGAGCTCTGAGTCTTCAAGGCCTCAGTGAGATTGCTGCACGTGTGGAATAAGACCCAGTCTTCTCTGAACAATTGTATTTAATCAAAGCGGAGCCCAGCGCACAGGGGAGGCGTTCAGGGTCTGCCCCGGCCCCCCGGGCAGCACCCCCCTCTTCCCACAGGGAAGCAGAAGCCCCTGTGCCGACGTGCAGCAGTGCGGCAGGGGGGGGTTGCTGTGACCCGAGACTCCGTGCTTCGGCTCTCGGGGTGGCTCCCAAAAGGCTGCTTGGTTTCCGGGTTGACGTATGCAAGGCTAAGAGTTGGCTGGAGCGATAGTCCCTTGCTCTGGTGTCCCATGAACACCTTTCCGAAAAAGATGAGGTGAATAAAGCGATCAGCGAGCTCTGAGTCTTCAAGGCCTCAGCGGGATTGCTGCACGTGTGGAATAAGACTGACCCAGTCTTCTCCAATTGTATTTAATCAAAAAAGCCCAGAAACTGCATCATTAGTATACTCTATTTATAGGAATGCAAGGGCAGAAGATGTACAGTTCAAAGCTACACCTGTAGATGATCATATATACTGCAGTATAGTAATAACAACATGGGACAGCAAGTAATCACCTCACAACAGTACACATGAGTGATTAGACTTACAAAGGAAGTATTTACAAATTTACCTTTACAAAACAACATTGTGTGCATACAAAATGAAATTTGCAATAAAACTGAAGATACATTTAAGGCAGACCAGCAATACACTGAAATAATTAAGGCTGTGGATTTACTTTGCACCTTGAAAATGCGGAGCTGTTAGCAGTACTGTTTCTTTTTTCCTCCTTCAGTTGATTGTTGCAAAGATTGAAAAGCATCAGTATACTCCAACTGTTTGCTCTTATCTCAGTGAATAAGTCTGAGAGTTAATTTTTTTTTGCGCTTTCTATTGCATTTGCTGTCCAAAACTTATCAGCAAATTGACCTCAGTGGCAGAGCAACGCTGAACAGTTTGGTAGAAAGAGAAGTAAAAGCACCAGCATCAGGAGTTGGACATGAAGGTGAAGTATGGCTTGAGTAGAGAAGATGTTAGTTTTTCACTAGCTCCATAATAAAGACTACAGTTACAGCGAATATTCAGCATCCTGACTCTATGGTAACACTCACCGCTATACAGATCCCAGAATGAGAATTCATCACTTGATGGCAGTGTGCAGTCAGCCTAGTAAAATGGGATTTTATTTTGTTTCCTTGGGAAAGCACCATTTTCTGATGGGACATAAAAGAATGAGCTGGAAAATAAATTCAAGCCCTGTGTTAGAGGAAACTCTACCTCTGCAGTGAAAGGAACAGAAACAAAACCAGGTGGTTAGCCCCTGTGCACGCTAATTATCTGTTAGACCTTTGTATATACAGACTAGTCTTTACATCTGTCTCTGAAGTTTATATTATCCCAGGTCACTTGATGCAGTCCCCTTATTGCAAGGGTATTAAAATATGGTTATATATAGTCAGGTCACACTGTGCAGTTCTGCATTTAGCCTTTATTCACGGTATTCATAACAAAGGCCTAATAGCATCGTCAGAAATGCTAATGAACTCCACTGAAGCCACAGAACTTGTACACGTCAGTTGAGGGCACAGACTTTGTCTCAGCATTAACTTAGTCTAAAGTAAAATGCTTTTAAAGATAAATGTTACTGAAAAAAATAGTCATTTAAAATAAAAGGGCAGTAAGACTAAACAAGACTTGTTGGTACAAGTAGGAAGAGAGAAATTTTATAGATTTTAAAGCCTGGATTGCTTTAAAATACTGAAGTCTAAAACCTCGGACCAGCTGTGCGTCATCCCTGTAGTAACGTGTAGAGGGCTTGGCAGCTTGGTGGAGAGGTGGGGATCTCCCACAGGGCAGCAAGTGCTTCGGACACCTGATGGGAGCTGACAGCGTTACATGGGCAATCGGATTTCCTATTCGATGGCCAAGAGTGAAACGGCCTGGCCTGGCTGCTCGAAGTGGAGCGGAGAGAGAGGGGCAAGTTAGTTTCTCGCTGCCACATGCGTTCATTAAATGCAGCCATCTTCAATAAGGAGCACCACATGTCACCGTGCCCTCCGGGCTCTGTTTCACTGGCGCCCTTGCTGCTGCCTTCCTGCAGGCCTGTCACCCAGTCCAGTGCTGGGGGACACTGTGAGCAAGTGTACTTTGATGTCAGTGCAGGGTAAGAGCACCATGAAGGTGTCTGAAGGTGGTGGCTGTGTGCATAGTGCCAGTCTGCACCGAGCTTGTGGTGCTCCATTGCTAGTATTAGCAACTAGCAATTGCTAGTTGGTCATTCTAGCTGGTCTGAAGCTGCCACAGAAGCTAGAGGGTGCAGCTACCATCACGCCTTCACTCGGCCGTCTTGGGAATACCCTGAGTGGTAAAGCTGCGGGCAGAAATCTTCCCCTCGGAGTCAGCTGCTCTCTGGGGAGCTTTGTAAAGGCCTAATGGAGCTTTATGAGAAACTGTGTTTCCCCGTGTTTGTTACAGGCAATATTTCATGCACAAAAAAATCCAGTAGTTGGAGAATGCTGCAAAGGGGGTTGGCTGTGGTGCAGAGGGGGTTGGCTGTGGTGCTTCTCAGCCAGCCGGCTCCCTCCAGGCCTACTTACTGAGCGGCTGTAATCTCTTTACAACAGAGTTACAGTTTACAACAGTTACAGGATCTGTTGCGTTTGCAGAGAGGCCACAGGTTGGCTGAAAAAGACCTCGAGAGAGCAAGGTCAGAATACTTCCTCTGTATTTATCATATGGCAGCATTTCATGTCAGCTTGATATTATTCAGGCAAAAGAAATCTTTGAGATAAAATGCAAGAATGGTTGATAATCACAAACGTATCTGGAAGTACTAACAGCTTCAAGTTTTCCTGAATGTGCTGTAAGAAGAGCAGTGCCCAGGAAGAGGAGTTCTCTAACACGAATATGGAAAAAGCAGAACCATAAAGGAAAGCAACCCCATAACACTCAACATCTTCAGAGTTCAGCACCTCCAGCTCTCCCTTGACAAGGAATCTCTTTTTTGAATCTGAGCACCAATACCTAAACATGTATCCTCTTTCAGCCCTTTGGGTTTTTTTTCTGTTATTTGATGGTAACGAGAGGCTTAAATATTCCCTTAAACAATCCAGCTTCTTCCCCCTGTGCATCCAAAGTGTCTGCTGTTGCAGTTTGAGATGCGAATGCAGGAGGTAAGAAAATAAAATGATAAATAACTCCAGATTTCATGTGATACATGAGAATTTGTTTGTATTAATGCCAAGCAGAAAGACTCTGGCTGAAACCGTACCCACAGGCCTAATAAAAGCTGTGGGTTTTACAAACCACACTTCCATAAACATTTTTTTAAGGGCAGCGCAATCACAGCACAAAGCCAGCTTTGACAAATAGGAAGAAGTACGAACAGTCCTGTAGTGAGAAAGTACCTGAGGCTGGTGCTAATTAAAGACACCCCTTGATGACTGCTGTCTGAAGAAGTTTCGGTTGCTAAGAAATCGCATACTTGGCACTCTTGCTCAAGATGAGCGCCTGGTCTTCGTCTAAGAAGTGCTGCTGGATTGCTTAGAAAATTAGCTGCTGCACTACAGAGGGGAACTGAAATAGGTTCTAGCTGATCCAGAAGGTTTAGCCTTCTGTGAACACCGTCTCTTTCAAGCCTTTCCACAACTTTCCCCTGTATTAGATCTCTCTCCATCAGCCACACTGCTTCTGACTCTGCTCAGGCACCCGGGCTCACCCTTCTGACTGTGGCTCCCCAACCTCAAGGTCTGTTCTTGTATTGCACGCACGCGGTGCTGAACGTTGGTTTTTTTGCTGTGCCTCCTTTCTTCTCCACTAGCAAAATACTGACCACTCCAGCGTCCTGACAGAGCAAGCACAAAGAGAAGGGCCAGGTCTCCTACCTGCTGTGAAACTGAGCTTGGAGGTGGATCAAAAAAAGGGCTAGCAGAGCCCTGAGAATTTAACAGTACTTGCAGAGTATCTCCACCACCTGCTAGCAGAGACAGCTTTTGCTCCTGCAGATATATTGCAGGCTCACAGTGCAGTTACTTGGATGGTAAATTAAATTTGACTCTTCCCCTTACAAGAGAGTCTATACTGAGCAGACATGGTCACATCAAGCCCTTTTCCTTAGGAAAACCTTTGGTAACAACTGACATTTCCCATTACAGGCACAGCAATGGCACTCAGCACCGAGACAAAGTCCTCGCATGCCAGGGGAAAAAAAATCTCTTTGATCATCACCCTACAAGGCTGTAGGGTTTTATGGTGCGGCAGCAGGATGGGGAAGCACCAGCCGGGGAGGTGTTTCCCCTCCCAGTCCACTGCTAGATTTGGCCAGCCTACGGACTGCTGATTTGTCACTGCAGACTCCCTGCGTTGGTTATACTTAAGGCTGGCTCTGTCACTGTAACATCAATATGATGATGTTGCAACTTGGCTTGCTAGTGAGAAGTGTTTTAATTGTGAATATTTTTTATTTCATTACAAATTAGGCTTTGGACATAAAATATCCTCACGAATGCTTTGGTGGTGAGGTGCTAACGGCAGCTGAGAGATATTTACAAGTTTGGAAATGAAACAAATGACATACTTTAAACACTGAAAACGATTTTCAGGCTCTAAGCACAAGGATGAACTCACCACTCCTACTGCACTCTGAAAGGCTTAGATGGACTTTGGGCCAAGCAATTCTGAAGCTAGAAATGAAACTGGATCCTTTTTATATATATATATTTTTATATATATGATACAATATATGTATACTGAAAACCTGTGATAGAAAAAATTGTCATCATCATCATCTTCTAGTTTACAGATACTGCAAAAATTGGACACAGCCTTTTCTCAATGCACAGGTTTTGCAAAAGATTTCTGTACAGCGTGTATAAAATGCTTTTAAAAAACCCATCATAGTCCCATTGTGCTTAGTCAAAACCAGCTGTATGCTCCAATGAATTCATTGCCTTAATCGTAGCTCCAAAAGGTACTGCATGTTGACTTGACACTTCAGAAAGCCCAAGGATTAACGGGGGATTTTGGTCCAAGCACTACCACGCAACAAGACTGTATCTAAGCCACGCCACCACGGAAGCTGATCCAGCAGTGACTAGGGCCTGATCTTGCATGTCCTACGCAGGCAAAGTTCCCACTGAAATCATGGCAGACCCGGGCATACGGGGCGTGCAAAATCCGTCTGTTAACCTGGAGCAGGCTTGCAATGATTTCAGCAAAAACTGACTTCAGTCCAGTTCTGCAGTACGTGTATGCTCCAATGAATTCATTGCCTTAATCGTAGCTCCAAAAGGTACTGCATGTTGACTTGACACTTCAGAAAGCCCAAGGATTAACGGGGGATTTTGGTCCAAGCACTACCACGCAACAAGACTGTATCTAAGCCACGCCACCACGGAAGCTGATCCAGAAGTGACTAGGGCCTGATCTTGCATGTCCTACGCAGGCAAAGTTCCCACTGAAATCATGGCAGACCCGGGCATACGGGGCGTGCAAAATCCGTCTGTTAACCTGGAGCAGGCTTGCAATGATTTCAGCAAAAACTGACTTCAGTCCAGTTCTGCAGTACGTGCTAAGGTCAGCCTAGTCTCACTCCCCCCACTATCCTACTCCTAATCTCTCGTACATTTTAAAATCAGTTCAGCAAGATCAAGAGGATTTCTTATAAGGCTGCCTCACAAAGATTAAGGCAACTGCAATTTTGGCTCTCGTTTCCAGTTGGTGTTTGCTTCCTGCAGTCCTTTTCTGGCGGTGGATGTGACAATACCACGTGTCCCAAGAGAAGCCCGCCAAGGGGAGGGAGCGGGTACCCGCCGCTGTTACCCACTTTGCTTTGGTCCCAAGGAACTGGGCAGGTACTGCCACCTCCGCAATGATTTGTACCCCGCAGCTGGGGAAGCCACATGAAATGCAAACGCTGAATACGGGATTATGTACAGACAGATCTGCTTTGCGCCTGCTCGCTCCCTGCGCCTTGCCTCCGGACCAGCAGTGTAGGACCCCAGGGATGGAGGCATTACGTGCCTGGGTTCAGCCTGCTCATCAGGAAGCTCTTGACGCTGGGGGCCGGGTGCACGTCGTACTGGTGCCTGCGGCGCTCGATGAAGGAAGCCAAGCGGGAGGTATCCAGTGGGATCTTGGAATAGCTGCCGTTGTGCGGTTGCAGCCACGGATGCTGTAAACAAGTGGCTGCTGTCGGCCTTCTCCTGAAGTCTTCCTGGAGGATAACGTTGATGAAATCCCTGGCGGCATGACTCACATCGGAGAAGTACTCGGGCGGGAAGCTGAAATCTACTCTGCACACATTGATACAAGTCTCCTCTTTGCTTTCATCCAGGAATGGAGAGACACCACTTAACATGACGTAGGTGAGGACCCCAATGCTCCAGATATCCGTGCTCAGGGAGACAGGAAGGCCTTGGATAACTTCAGGAGCTGCGAACTCTGGGTTTCCAAGGAGGTGGTGGACATGGTAGTGACCTGTGATCTGAACTGCATCTTCCAAATCAATGATCTTGACACGAGGTACCGGGATTCTTAAATCAATGAGCAGATTTTCTGGCTGTTGAAAAGATAATAACAAAAACTTAATTATATTACATTTTTGCAAATAAAATGCGTAGATTTCATTTAGGTTTAATAGCCAATCAAAACTCGCATTTAATCAGATGTGTGAGGTACAGATCAGGAGAGTGAATGACAAGGAACCAGCTCAGCTGCTGTTTACACTGCTGTAAATTCAGATCAATGCTGAAGTTGCAATGACAACATTCTCTTTTGCACTAGGGCAACACACTGAGATTTTGCACTTTGTCCCAAATACTCACAGTTTATTTTCCCAAACTAATCTCTACAGATTAAGAGCACTGACAGATTTTTAAATTTTGATAAGACTTGTGTATCTCTGATCAGTTTATTTAGATTCCATTTATTTACATGACAACTGGCTACATAAATGTGCGTAACTTGTAGCAGAAATGTTCTTCATGAAGTAAAAGTTCAACTTTGCTCCCACTACCACGTATCCTGGGAGGGACTCTGGTGCGTGCCATTACTGTTGCTGTCGGTTGAAATGGATGGAGATGCCAGTGATCCCTTATAAACGCCAGCACACAGTCATGCCTCCAAGCCAGGGTGCAATTATATTTCATCCCAGTTGGTTTTCCCTCTGTTTTACCAACTCTTTTCAGTATTTAAGATCTCTCTCTATCTCAGTGGGAGATGCTGAGCATTGCCTATACACTCCGCTCTGGGGACTTAACATGGATTTTGCTTCCTTTGTTGGCTCTGAGGTGATTTCTGAATTTACTCCTTGCACCCTCTCTAGGCTCACTTTTCTGTCCTATAGCCCCTCATCCTCAAGCATATTTTACTGCTGCCTCATGGCTACATATATAAAGCAAAGTTCACTACACTGCTGTTCAAATCTCTCCGCTTGCTCTTCTCTTGTGCAGTCTGCATCGACAAAATCAACGTGTTCTTGAGCAGGATCCTGGGACAAGACAGTCCGTGGCTAGGTCTGCTGTCACTACCAGCACATCTCCTGCTTCCCACTTAGCAACAGAAGGTGCTTTATTTAGCATCCCTCATTCAAGAGAACTGTAAATAGGTCACAGAAAATTGGCTTCCCACCTTGTTTCTGGGAAGTATCTTGTGATCAAATAGAGAATTCAGTGCAGTTTCTTACCTACTTTTTGGCAGGTCCTATAAATACAGCAGAAAATACAAACAATCTTACTGAAAGAAACCAGGATGATTTAGCCTTTTGGGACTAATGCTCACATAAGGTACTGTACAAAAGGAATCTTTTTTTGTAGTGGTAGTAGGCAGCAGAAGAATGAAAGCATCACTTCATCTGACATGCCTGGGGGTTGAGAAGAGACCTCCTTGGAGCTGGATTGTCCACTATATAAGAAAGTTAAATTAATCTCTCATTCTCCATTTTTAATTGGTATTTAAGTCTGAAAATTTATAGATTATCTGATATCCCTGGCAACCAGAATCAATGTTGCAGATCTCAAAACTCAAAACACTTGATCATAACTTCAATCGCTAATTCTCTGTCATCCAAGATAACTGGGATGTTGGTGGGGACAGCAGTACAATGCCAAATCCAGGACAGTACAGTGCCTCCCGCCATGTGTGCTAACAGAAGGAGGTACGAGCTGTGCTAATCTAGCTGAGCGTGTCATTAGAGAATGCCTGAATTTCTTCTCCACAATGCAGCTTGTTCTTCCTCTGAACCTCTCCCTGGGTGTATTTCCCACCCAGTTCCCCTCTCAGGCTCTGCAGCACAATGCAGCATGCTGCTTTCCTTTGCCCCTGCCAGCCCTCCCCACCTCCTGCTCCACTGCACCCTCCCCTCCCCTTGCTTTGGGCTCTCCAGGGCACTGCTGCAGATGTGAGGGAGGCAGCGCTCCTTCTGGCCTGCCCTGAGCTGCCTGGGCAAAAGCCAGCTCTGCTCAGGAAGCTTGGTAGCTAAGTTGGTACAGGTGTGAGCCCAAACCATACCCTGTGGATTTATCTAACTAACTCCCCTTCACGCAGGTGCTAGTGTCATCTCACTCTCGTCTCAGATATCCTCCTTCTCCTTCATTAAATCCCTCTTCCAGAAAGCCCTTGAGAACAAACCAGTGAATCGAGGAAATAGGTGTGTCTCTTGTCTGAACGAAGAAAAAGACCTTGCGCTGCAGGTCAGTAAGTCCTTTCTCTGGTCAATAGGTCTGAAAGATAGCGCTTGTCCATTTAGCGACCATCTCTTTGGGGTACAGACTGCACCTCCTCCCTGTCTGTGCAGCTGGGAACTCTCTGTACCAGGGCGCTGATTAATAGCATCATTCTCTTCTTACCTTTATGTCTAAGTGAGCCACTCTGCAATTGTGAAGATACTGCAAGGCTTCCATTGTGTCTCTTATATAGAAAGCGACTTTTTCCTCCATAAGTTCATCATGGTTCATTAGATAATCTAAGAGACGACCGTCATCCATCCTACAAACAAATCAATCCCTGCACATGAAAGATCACATGGTATCTCCAGGAACAGTTAATATTTGAAAACAAAATTGCAATGGAAACTTCGTGACCTAAAAATGGAGGAAACTAAAATGCAAGATCTGATGAGCATTTAATGATATCTTGAGATACTGCAGGCCATGGAAGTGGTAGAATGATTAATCTTCAATTGTTATCTCTGATCCTTGAAAAAATTAGCAACAGTCTCAAAGTAAACTCGTTTACTTAAGGATGGATTCAATAGACGGAGGCAATTCCTTTGAAAACAGATCCTCTTAATTATTTGGATTCATCTGTTTATTTATAGAGCTGGTTGCATAATGCAGAAAAAAAATCACTGACATTTTCAGCTGGTAATATGTTCTGTGGGAAAACTAACCCAATAAAATTTTTCCACCTAGTTTTATTTAT
This sequence comes from Aptenodytes forsteri, assembly GCF_000699145.1. NCBI lineage: Eukaryota > Metazoa > Chordata > Aves > Sphenisciformes > Spheniscidae > Aptenodytes > Aptenodytes forsteri. Next base: position 11,141,694 of record NW_008794888.1, on the reverse strand, counting down.
CTGTATAAATAAACAAGCAAAGAGCCCAAATATACTTTGTTGGATATACCGTAACAAAGAAGCATTTTGGATTTTGGTTGCTATTTCTCCTTATAGGGGCAAGCATAGTTGCTACACAGCTCTTTTCACCAAGAAGTATTAGAACAATGCAGGCTTCAATCTAGCTGAAACACATTTACTCGAATATAAAAAGTGGACAAAACTGCCCAAATAAATCTGATGCTATTCAATGGGACAAACTAACTGCTGATACAATTACCCAGGCTTCATCAGAGTAGAAAGCAGTTGTATTTGTCTCTCTGAATCTTATTTACTGTACAGAAAAGGTAGTGGAAGCTCTGCAGAAAATGGCTATTTCATTTGACGTCACAATCAATAAAAAACAGATGACAAAATCTTTGCCCTGCTGAAGTCAGGGTGAATTTTATCCTTGGCTTTAATAGGGCTGTGATTCCTACCCAGACACTTGAATTCAAGCTCCACTACTTACAGTTCCAAAACTAAGATGTAAGAAGTAGGAGACTCATAGGTGTCGTGGATAGTGATGTACTGAGGATGCTGTAAGTGCTGTAACAAAGCTGCTTCATGAGCTGCCTGCTCTTTCTTTTTCATTTTTTTACTAATGAATTTTACAGCAACGTCTTTCCGGGTGGCTTTGTGAACGCATTTCTTTACTATGGAGAATCGACCCCTGAAATAAAAAAAAAACCAGAATAATGAAGGGGCCTCATGAATAAATCACGCCTAGTTTTCAGTGCAATAACAGACTGATATTCAAAGTGTTATTTGATTCAGCACATTAATATTTCACAAGGAAGCAGATTTAACTAGTTGTTCCAACAAAGAACCTCCGTCTCTTACCCTGGGTGTAGAGATTCTTTGGGGATTAGCAAACACTGAGAGCAAACGGTGTCGCTTTGCTTTGTGCAGCCATACTGATGTCCTCTAACAATCTCCCCTGGGTTCAATTTGCTGCCACTTATACAGGTCCTATCTCTTTTTTTAGCTGTGGGTCTCCCTTCTCCAGGTGCTTTAATAAAGACCCCAAACTTTCTCAGACAACTAAAAGAAAAGCCTGGTTAAATAATCACTAACCTATCATTTTGTCTCACTGTTTCAGGCACACAGTAAGAAATGAAGAAAAAAGCTGGCAGGAAGACATTTAGGAAACTCATACAGACTAGTGCCTAGTACCATTCCTGAAAGTAAAACTGCCCAGTGAAACCGTGTGCTGAACTTGGCCTCTTATTAATACATCACTCTTCTTTCTACAGAACCAGAGAGACTCCTGTCCTTTCAGCCACGGAATTACTCGCCTCTGATCTCTGAGCTGAAGAACTAACTGCATTAACCTGAATTGTTTGCATGCCCCTTATCTGTTGCCTGCGCAGAGCACCGAGGGCTGACAACGTATGCAGCTCCTATTTAGGCTCCTGTTCAACTGACCATCCCAATCAGCAAAGCACTTCGGCGTGTGATTTAAGTCAGTCACATGCCTCACGTGCTTCAGCAAACTCAGTCTTTGAGATTAAGTTTATCCAAAACCAGCAAATTGTCATGACTTCAAAAGCTCATATCAAATCAGAGATGTCAGAGGCGATACCAGCGAGAGCTAGCAGTGGCTTTCAGAGATTTGGCTGCCTAATTGTTCACAAGTTTGCCAGGTTGTAATCCTCAAATCACAATTGATCTTGAAAAACAGGATTTAGTCCATATTTTAGCCAGTCTATATTTTAATCAGTACTTAACATGCTTTTGCAAGGAGCAGCAGTTTTTGAGCTAACTACAAAAAGCACCCTAAACTTTCCTCCAAGGAAAAAGCTTCAAGCCATTGTTTTGATGTTTTATTGCAGTGATAAGCGGGGTTAATATTACCTCCCAATCTCATGGAGCTCTACATAAGCGAGGTCAAAGTTTTCCTTCCATGAAATAGTGGCACCATCAGCAGCAGAGTCTTTGGGAGAACAAAGGACATTCAAGAAAGCATAAAATTAAAGACAGTTTCCTGTGGACTATAAACTGCATATTTTAAAACTATGGGAGACTATATTACCTAAACCAGCAAATATTACCACTAGGAGTTCAGTTTCATACTGCTCAGGCACAACTCCAATGTGTTGCACCACTAAAAGCCAGACCTCCTGAGAGGAAGGCATGGATAAGGTGGATTCAAATCTGTCCTTGCAATTTTGGGCTGAAAAGGGCCATATGGAAAGTCTAAGGGCATGTCTGTGTGTAACTGGGAGATAGAGCTATGCCATGTGAGCTCTCGTTTCATCCAGCACAGGCTATTCAAGCCAGTCACAGACCTAGTTACGCACTAGAGCTGCTAAAACATAGGGAAACGTGGGCTCTGCTCACAGTACAGTTGTGAGTGAGCTGTACCCCAAATTCCTGCAGCACCATGTGCTGGGGGCTCACCTCCATTGCAGCCTTCCTATGCTGGCTGCATTGCTCGGGGGGGGAGGGGGGGTACTTTTGCAAGCTGACTTGCAGACCCCAGCTGGGCTGCCCAGCAGAAGCCCCTGGTGCTGCTGGCATTGTGGAAAGGCAGGGGACACACTGGGCAGGATGTGGAGCCTGCTGCCCAGAGATGAAGACAAGAAATGGTCTTCGGATAGAAAGCAGGAACCTGCTAGGAAACTGCAATAGCTTCTGTGACAGAGGGAGGCTGTGAGCCCTGGTGGAGGAGCGACATGAAAACCCTTTCTAGTGGCAGGAGCTGGCTCTGAGCATCTCCCAGGCTTTCCCTTGTGTTCCTACCAGCTCCAGGATCAACGTTTTTATCGGGACCCATCAAAGCACAAGTCTATCTCACCATACTGACTGCACAGGTGGACACCTGTGCGCATCCGCCCCTCCTTGCCATGCCCCACTCACCGTACTCCGGGAGCCTTACAAATTCAGACGGGTCACTGGGCAAGCTGATCCCCCAGGGATTGCTGGCGCTCACTCGAAACTGATACTGGCAGCCTGGGGCCAGGTCCTCAATGACAAGGTACGTGTCCAAAGTTGAGGCTACCGACTGCTGCCAGACCTGCGAGCCTGTGTTTTATGGAGGGAGAGAAGGAGAGCTGAAGGAAACAGTCTCAATACATGAACTCAGAGCAGAGGCTTTCTCTGCCCAATGCATGCAGTACCCTGGGAGGTAAATCCACAAGGTTTTTAAAAGGCAACGTTACGGCAGACCAATGCATTTCTGTTAAACCAGAAACAGATCATAGGAAGCTATTTTGTGTTGCAGCCACCTTTCAGTCTGGCTAAATGAGGGAAGAAGGAAATGCCCCTCGCTTGACCGATAGCGATGGAAAAACCACAGCCCAGGGACAAGCTGATCTCTCCAGCAGCCTAGCCGTGGCTGTGTACTACAAGTGGTGTCTCAGGGCAGCGTGATAAAACAGGAATGGAGAGCTGATTTGATGACAGCTCAGCTGTGAGAGAATAGGTAGCAGAAATACTGCAAAAAAAATATGGACAAGGGAGTCCCAGGTGAAGCTGAGACAGGGCGTCAGTGCAATCAACCAAGTGCAGATGAAGTCTTTCAGAAGACACGGTGGCTACAGTGCTACAGTGAAACCCGGAGCTGCGGGAGGAGAACCAGCTTTCTGAAGGCTTAGTGTGGGCTTTTTGCAGATGAGCAGGATTGCAGCAAAGAAAGAAATGTGTGACTCATGTTTCTGCTCCTAACAGAAACAAACCCAACCATTGCCTAACCTGTGGCATCCAAAGGAGCAATACTTTATGCATCTGCACAGGGTGACAGAACAGAAAAGGACCCCTGGGACACTGAGCCTTGTCACAGCCTATGATTACTTTCAAGAATATATAAAATTTTATCTTATTTTAGTAAGTTCGGGGCTTTTTATTGTTACATTATTTACCATGACCCATATATTTTGTGTGCGCTGTGGGCAAATTCTGATTGCCAGGTCTCACAAGGTCAAGGCTGGTTTTACAGGAAAGAGTCAGTGATTCCTTTGGAGTGGGAGGAATACTGAAAACTGAAAACACTGATGCTTTTTTGCTGTTTGTTTTGGTGGCTGTTGTTAATAGTAAGAGCTTTTATTCTTTCACAAAAATGCCAGTCACACTAATGGCACAGTGAGGGTCAAGGCAGAGTTTTTGCTAAGAGAAGGTATTAATATGATGGAGTGATTAAATTTGCACATTTACTAACATGAGGTAGGGTTTTTTGAAGGATGAAGGGGAAAAAACAGAGGCCACATGCCTAAGGCAAGGTTTACTGCCCAGGGACACTCACACCTTTGCAGGAAGAATGCAAAAAGGGATGTGAATCATTTCAAATGCCCTTTTCAAGAGCACATGCCTGTACATATTGGGAAAACAGTGCATTTAATACCTATCTAATTCTTCAGGGGAAAAGGATGGTTGGATTTAAGAACAAATGGATTTCAGAGCTGAGCTTGAAAAGTATGCAGGGATCTGTAAGTCTACCCAGATCAAAAAAATAATGAGGCTGCTTTGTTTTTGCATTCTCAGGAAACATCCACCAGAAAGGATGGATACCATGGTGGTAGAATGCAGATGATGAAAGGATGCCTTAGTGATGGATATGTTTTACCTTAGCACACTTTGCTTGCCATAAGTGACCGGAGCAAACAGAAAGGTCTGTAATATATGAGAAGTTGGGCTGGATGGTAGAAGGGCTTCTTTTGGCCTTAGACTTTGGGATCAGTGGGCAACAGCTAGTGGCACCCCAGTGGTGGCAAGGATGCTTTTGGGACCTGTTGTGCCATAAAGGAGACTTACTTTGTTCTCATTCTCCCCGCCAGCGAGCAGAGCTCAAACCACTTACCTTCTTCTCTGTACTCTACAGTGTAGCCTGAAATGGTGCAATTGCCTGTACTGGATGGGGGCAGCCAGCGTAGGATCACAGAGGTGCAGCTTCTCTCCTGAGCAATGGGACGATTTGGGGCAGCTGGGACACCTTGGGAAGAGAAAGCAAGCACCAAGTCCAGCATCACATCAACAAGCGCTAGTGCTTTATTCTGAAGATCAGGTGTATCAGGTACATCAGGTCACTACGAGGCAGCTGCGCCTTGCAGAGGGAGCGCTCTGGTTTACACTGGGTTACCAGCACAACCAGAGGAAAGGCAATGTCATGGTCCTGTTCACCTGCCACCGTGGGTCTGAGACCTCCATACTAGCAGCTGGGAGAGAACCGTGCTGCTTGCAAGCCCTGCTGCCTTGACATGATCTCACAGTACTACAGGGCAGGGGGACTATCTTCTTGCTCACAGCTGGTGGTCAACTGGACTGCGACGCCTCAGGGAGCTCCCTGCGAGACTGTACAGGAGAATAGCCCCTTGGGTGCAGAAGATCTGTCTGAGCTCAGCTGCTGTAAAGGCAGAGCCTCTTTACCTGCCACCTTCTGCTGCTAATTTTTGCTCCAGCTCAAGACCTGATGCGAAGCCCATGGAACTGAGGAAAACAAATATTCTCGTGGACTTCACCAAGCAGCAAGTAAGGTTCTGGAGGTGGGGAGTCACCTTGAAGTGTCCAAAAATGACACGAGAAAGCCACTCAGAGTGCTTCTGGGTGTATGGCGCTTGGTAAGTTTGGCAGCAGATTGACAAATGACCAGTAATTCTGTGTTTTGCTCAGGGTTCCCTTCAGCACAGGAGTAGTTAGTGCAGCCACTAATTTGCTTGGATAAATTGGGGAAATTATATCTCTAGGACAGTTTGTGAGACCAAACAAATTGACTTCTAAATGCTTGTGACACTTCTGCATCTGTAAGTCACCAGTTAGACATTCGTCTCTGTGCCATCCCCTTCAATGCAGCAGGCACCCCTCATCTCTCATGCTAACAGATCCCTTCCCAGAGCTGGAGGTCATGAGCATCAACTCATCATTTCATATTCATTACAATTAGATGGGTCACTAATTACAGCACTGAGAATTCAGGCTCGGAGATGTGTCTCTGAGTTGAGTCCCTGCAGAACAGTTCACCCAGGCCAAGCTTTACTCTCACCTCCTCCGTTCCCCGCAGAGAAGGGGAGGCTGAAAATCAGTGTCACTGGATCCCAGGTCCCCCCGCTCCAGGCAGGCTCTAAAGCACAGAGCTGCCTGTGGGCAGCTGGGGCATCATCCCCCCAGGGGCTCGGCAGCCCGAGGGAGCTCAGCTTCCTACTGAGCCCCTGGGAAGCAGCGCTGCGAGCAGGATGCAGGAGCTGAACCAGTGCCAATGCATTTTCATTTCCCAGATGTGATGCTTATGATCAGACGACTTAATCAAGCACAAAGAGTCTGCGATGCCTTCAGCCATCAGTGGGAGTCTTGGCTGAGGAATGGTTGTATGATTTTAACGTCTCAATTCACCTGGCACAGCTCCACGTCCGGCTGCCTTTGCACCGGCTATTCCTGTGTGCTCCCAGCCCCAACCGAGGGACCCCGTACAGGAAAAATCCTGGGTGTTAAGGTCAGATGTACTACCTTGAACTTTGATGGTTGCAGAGGTTGATGCGGTTCCATGTTCATTGGTTGCCACACAGGTGTAAATGCCGCTGTCCTGAGGCATCAGGTTGCAGATTTTCAAGGTGAGCTCCCCGGAGTCACTGTGGATGCAGGAAGCCCCGATTATAACACGCTGTTCACTTGCTAATGCTTTTTATACCAGTTCCTGTCCTGCGTCATTGCAAACGCACGTTGCTGTGGTTTAACCCAGCAGGCAGCTAAACACCACACAGCCGTTTGCTCACTGCCCACCCCTGCCCGGTGGGATGGGGGAGAGAATCGGGAAAAAAAAAAGTAAAATTCGTGGGTTGAGATAAAGACAGTTTAATAGGACAGAAAAGGAAGGGAAAATAACATTGGGGGGGGGGGGGGAAGTCAAATTTGTGGGTTGAGATAGACAGTTTCATAGGACAGAAAAGGAAGGGAAAATAACAACAACAACAATAATAATGAGAAAAGAATATCCAAAATAAGTGATAGTGATGCACAATGCAATTGCTCACCACCCACTGACCGATGCCCAGCCAGTCCCCAAGCAGTGGTCACCGCCCCCCGGCCAACTTCCCCCAGTTTATGTACTGAGCATGACGTCATATGGTATGGAATGTCCCTTTGGCCAGTTTGGGTCAGCTGTCCTGGCTGTGCCGCCTCCCAGCTTCTCGCTGGCAGGGCATGAGAAGCTGAAAAGTCCTTGACTAGTGCAAGCACTACCTAGCAACAACTAAAACATCGCTGTGTTATCAACACTTTTCTCACCCTAAATCCAAAACACAGCACTGTACCAGCTACTAGGAAGGAAATTAACTCTATCCCAGCGAAACCAGGACACACGTGCATGCAAATCCTGTTAACTCATTTGAAGGAACGTCCCTCCAGCAATCGGTACCCAAATACAACCCCTCCGTATGTCAGGACTAGGCCATTAACGAAACCTTTGAACAGAATGGTCCAAATTGCCTGTCAGGCAATTCTGCTTGTCTTCTGTGGCCTCGGGGGAGATGGGGAAGGATCACTCAAGCAGCAAGCAAAGTCCAGGAGCTGAACATTTGCTGTGCCTGTCCAGAGCTGGATGCTTAGATTCCATATATCTGGAAAGATTTCCCCAGGCACATCTTTCCTATCTTGGGAGACGCTGAGCTGCTGTGCCTCTGCAGTTAAGTCCAACACACGCCGGACAAATTGGGCTTCCCGCAGATGCAGAAGGCAGTCACACAGCGCAGCGTGCCTGATGTTTCTGGGAAGCTTCAGACCCCTGGAGCATATGCCGTTGATCTAATGAGGCTGCCAGGCCCCGGTCAGAAGGCTGGACATCTCACAACAGCTACGGATAAAGAATGATTAAGCCAAGTTCGTGAGAGACACTGAATCTTTGGGCCAATCTGAGCAAATAAACAGCTCTGCAGAGTCTAGTGAATTTATAGCAGGTCTGTACATAGTCACTTCGGTTTGCACATTGCAGTCTTCAACATGCAATTCAAGGGAGTCAGCCTGAATTAAAGGATTTTGCTTGTGTAACTGCTTTAGCTGTACTGGAGACCCAGCTTAGAGCCAACAATAAATTCCCTTGATGGCAAAAGTAGACTAGTTCTTGAATGCGTAATCTATCAGAAACTGCAGAAGGACATGGATGCCGGTATAACTGCCTGGACGCTGCAGCCTTTGCTGGTCTGACTAGGCTGGTTTAAAACAGCATGAAATATTCCGATGCCGGTATAACTGCCTGGACGCTGCAGCCTTTGCTGGTCTGACTAGGCTGGTTTAAAACAGCATAGAAATATTCCCTTCCCCCGCAATCCGGACGCTCATGCCAGCAAGATTTGTAAGACAGCCACTGATCTGCTGGGCCTCTCCTTGGCAGGCAGTGTCTTCACTGAAAAACAAATACGAGTAACAGGACAATACAAGTGCTGATAGCGCACAGGGAGCCAACGCACAGGCGAAAGACTGTGATGGAAAACAGAACCCTCTATGGAAATATCCCCCCAACCCAATTCCAGCCAGAAGCCTGAAGATTAGGCACTAGCGATCTACTGAGTAATGGCTAAAAAGACAATTTTGGGTGCTTTGGGGCGGCCGCACAACCCAATGGTCTCTGAAGGAAGCTCTTGATCAGATGTCATTTTTTTTATTGAACATGTAAAATCCTTTCTCTCTTAGTGTTCATTTTTCTCTCTCAGTGATTTTGTACTCCCTGGATTCATCTCAGCCTGAGCCAGAAGTGCTGAAAAGTTCACATGAAAGATTGCTTCCCGGAGATTTCCACTGCAGTTTGGCCCAAATCGCTTATATAAGCTGCAGATGAGCATCCAGCAGCAGGCTGTTACCTGACCTGAATTAAACTCCAGTTCTTTTTGGATCTTCCCAGTGCTTGTTGTAAAGATGGTTTTCCTCCCCCCAAGCCAAGCTGGGAACATCGTGACAAGCATCTTTCTGTCCCAGCACAGCCAGATGTAGCCTTCCCTGGAGCACATGTAGGCTCTTTTAGGAACAGCTGAGGAAGGGCTCAGGAAAACTGCAGGAGTTACCACCTCTGCCCATGAGATGAGAAAACACCCAATGATACGGGTGTTGCAAGCCGGTGAGGGCTTGCTGTGCTCGACTCCCGTTCCTACCAAAGGTGAGCATGGCATCAAACTCAAGCAGAGAACATGGAGACAGTATCAGCCAAACTAATATTAATTGCTTCTGGCTTGCAGCTGGCTCAGGAGGTCATGGCCTCCTGGGGCAGAGCACAACCAGAGCAAGCTCACGGCTGCCAGCAACACACTCTGTGGATATAGTTTCTGTGGGAAACTATAGAGCTACCTGAGACCCAAAGTTTGACCCTTTCTAGCTGATGTGTGGTGCAGGGATGTGCCAATACACCATGCCAGACTTGATTAACTGCATTTCTAATGAGCCTTGTAGCCTGGCTGGTGCCATATTTGAGGGCAACACAACCATCATGACCAGCTATGCTGGGATCCAAAGGCAGGACCTTACCAAGATGACACCGTGTAAGTGGCCGTGCTGTTGTCATTGTCAAGGATGTTTTGATCTGGTCCTTTCCAGGTTATTGTTGGTTTGGGCCGTCCGCAGACTTTGCACTGCAGCATCACTGTGTCGCCGAGCAGGCAGGTGATGTCCACTAACGGCACAAGAAACTCTGGAGCCACTGGAAAAAAACATGGGGACACAAACATGACACCTTCTTTTAACCTACAGGCGAGGATGTTCCCCATACAACTCTAGAGAATACATTATAGGACCAGCTATGGGATTTGGGTCCCAAACAGCTGGAGGTCCTGGGATTATGTTACCAAAACTCCCCCTTCACTAAAAGCCAGCTGTCGACAGCTCAGCAAAGGAGGGAGGGGGGACTGTCCGCCCCCCAGCCCTGTGCTCTGGCAGGAGGGCAAGACTTTGTGAAGGCAGGTTTGGGGGGTTCAGCCTCGCCTGCGGACCCGAGCTGTCTGAGCTGAGCAGCCAGCAGAAGGACCGCTTTCCCTGGGGACCGAACGGTGGAGAGCTGCCTTTGCTGTAAACGCTGATGGGTGCAGAGCATGCTGTTGCACTGGAGTAAATCACAGCTGCTGACTTGCCCCTCCGTGCCAGTCAGTGCACAGCTGTCCTTAACTCACCTTCTTGAATGAAATTGGGGTTGATTATCTGAAAAATACAAAGAAATGAAAGCATTTATTTTTCTGGACAGTGACAAAGAGACGTCCGGTTTCACACGGTAACGTGGTGAACCTGACCAGAACCGCAGAAGCACTGACCAGTGGCTACAAGCAACCTCTGACAACCGGCAGACGCAGCAAGCTCTAGTGACAACCGAACAAGCCCGTGCACAGCTGGGAGAGTAAATGAAAGCTACGGCTTCTTGAACTCTGATAAAGCATCACAGGTAACAGGCACAACACTAAGGCTGAGAGGGTGGACATGCTTTCTCTTTGCTTGGGTGATAATGCTCAAGCCATTAACTCCTTTCTTCCCGGAGGTGGTTTGTGCCCCCCTGTGCCCGGCTCCAGACCCATGTCACACAGTGCCTGCAGTCACCACGCACCTGGGGCGTCTCACCAGCGCTCTGGCCACTAACCAGCTTTGGGGAGACGTCTTTTAACTTCTGCTCAGCTTCAGGAAAAAAAAGGTAAAGCACTAAAACAGAAATACTGGCTTCTTTTCGCCTACTGACAAGTATCAGTCCTGCAACAACTCTTGATGTATCACAATGAGTGAAGTTTCATTCATTTCATTGGACTGCTGGAAACTTTCCAGCTTGGACCTAGGTTTGGATAACTGAGAGTTATTTTATCTAACTAGTTAATTGATCAAGTTAGCGAAGACTTGCAAAGCTACTCTCTCGCCGTGGCCTATATATGCCAATTGCCTCATGTAAACCCTGGAAGCAATGGTGGGAATAGCAAAGATAACGCCAATAAGTTCTCACACGTGGCATCAACCCTAACTACATAGCGGTGTACAATAGTATGGAGGTTTTAGCTTCATTAACTGTTTTAATAATCTCAAAAGGTCTTGTTATCCAAATTCAAACGAATAATTTGATATCAAGCACGATAAACACCAGTGTGGTTTATATCGCCTTAAATATCTTTGTTACTATCTATTTCAGAGCTATTTTGGAAGATGCCAATGAAGCAGTGACCTAATTCGTGGTCTGCCAAAGCTGATGGGAGTTTTTGCAGTGGCTCAGAAACCAGGCCACGAAGCAGAAGCAATAACCCTTCAAAATAACATAGATACATCTTCAAGATTTATATTTCTGCTTTGGCTTTATAAATAGTTTTCCAAGGTCAATGGCTCAGGGTGCCATCCAAGGAGGCGCTCAAGCATATTCAGGTTCATTTTTGTTTCATAGCCCTTCTTTATAGCCCCAGGCAAACCTCTGATACCAGCACTGACACCTCAGGGTCTGTTTTCCCCCATCACCACCAGAAAGCCTGAATGAACCAGGCACAACATGGACTCGCCACTCACAAAGGTTCATTTTTTTCCCCATAGAAACATACCTTACGTCAACAAACTCCTCGCCATCTGAGACTGAGACTATTCTTTTCCTAGCAATAGGTAGAATTTGATCCTTCGGGACACATCTACAGAGAACACAATGTTCACGGTACCGGCTGAAACAACCGGCCAATGCCAGTGCTTCATACTCTGTGCTCCAGAAACAGGTAGGGGCTGCTGCTTGTGGGCAAAGCCGCTCTCAGTTCCTAGCACATCAGTCCTAAAGGTCTGTACCTGGCAGGCAAAAGTGTGATGGTTTGGATTCTCAGATGCTCCCAAGAGTGCTGAGATTTCAAACATTTCATTCCCAGCATCCTGGAAGGAGCCACTCTCCGTCTACATCCCCGGAGAGGGCTCTTTGAGAACTATTACTATATTTGGGGCTTCTTTTTTTTTAAAGACACATTGGGAGGCACCCCTGCGGTGGCGAGGGGGCAGGAGAATGTGCCACCCCTGTTTGGATTCTCAGATGCTCCCAAGAGTGCTGAGATTTCAAACATTTCATTCCCAGCATCCTGGAAGGAGCCACTCTCCGTCTACATCCCCGGAGAGGGCTCTTTGAGAACTATTACTATATTTGGGGCTTCTTTTTTTTTAAAGACACATTGGGAGGCACCCCTGCGGTGGCGAGGGGGCAGGAGAATGTGCCACCCCTGCAACGGGATGGCACGGCTTGGCTCGGCAGGCAGGAGCCTGAGCGGGTGAGGGAGCCAGCCGGGCTCTTTGGGTCCCGTGTTGGGTCTTCTCCTCCTGGCTGCACCTCCTGGCCCTGGTTTCGCTTGGAAAGTGCAAAGCCCCATCTGAAGGGTGCAGCTGGGCACCGACGCCAGGATGTGGACCTCTGGCCAGCCACCCTGGGAGCCTCTCAGAGGGTGAGGGGCTCAGAGGCAGCGATTGCTGCTCTGCAGGAATCAGGACCCACATACGGCCCCCTGGATCCCCACAGGCAGGAAGAAATCGGGGCATAAGCGGGCACTGGATGAAGAAGAACATCTTCTCTCCCACCTGTGCATGTGGAAAAGGAGAGACGGAGCTTCATGATTAAGTTGTGTCGCTCACACGACACAGCAAAGGAAGAAAAAGCTTTTCCATGGACAACCATCACTTGCCACTTTTTACTCGGTGAGACCGTCTACTTACCAGCTTAGCAACCCCAGGCATCAGCTCATTTGTACATACATCTTCATTTGTGTAGTTTTTGGCTTATCTGGAATACACATCTGTCCTGCAAAGCTCTCCTCTTCCTTCTCTGCAGCATGCACTAAGTTCCCTTATTATTCACTGATTTCCATCCTTGTAGGATTAGAAATGAGGAGAAAGAAACGCTGATAACACTTTATATTAATTTTATAACTCTAAAGGATTAATTAGAAGATGCAGCTACAATGATAAATGTAATGGATATATCTATAAATAAATAAAGCTACGTTTCTAATTACTTCCAAGGCACAATCATTTATAATAATTGCCTTACCAATGTTTTTTTCCACTGCCTCACCATGGGAATATCAGAAAGAAAATTACCGCCGCTAGATAATATTGGAAGAGTCTAAAATTTCCATTTCCTTTGCTAAAACTTCATCTGTTAATTAATAAAATTAACAACACCCCTACAGCCATGTTGCGGCTTTTGCCTGCTGTAAGTTCAGACAAAATAAAAGCCTATTTGCAAGAGTATGTTTAAGTGCTACCAAAGTGATTTAATACATTAATAGAGATTTGGTCTACTTTGAAGGGGGCGTCAAATGACAGAGTGAGAAGTGCAGAAATAGGAAAGCAAAGGTTCACAGCCAGATCTGCAGCTGGAAGCCAGCTCCGCTGGCTCACACGTCCGCTCCCAGGCCCCGGGGGTTTGCTGCCTCTCTCTGCAGGCTGGCCAGGTTTCCAGCCTATGGGCGGATGGCGGGAGATGACAGACTCCACAGAGTTCTTCTAGATTAAGTGCAAGACCTTCAGAGATGATTTCTTCATTTGCCAAATAGGTTTCTAATCCCCGTGGGTGGAGAGGAGGGCTCCAGAGCGTGGCGCCGCTGCCCTCGGAGGACAGGAGCTCACGTACCGCTTTTCTGCGCAGCCTCCTGCCGGTGCCAGGGCTGGTTTCCCTGATGGATGGACTTGCCAAGCACCTCCTGGAGCCTCTTGAAAATGATGGTGTGTGCAAAAAGCTGGAAAAGCTGTCAAAATCCATGCAAGTAACTCTTCCCAATTCTTTTCCTCTTTCTCAGGGCTTTTACAGAGAGGTGAAAGCCAGACCACGTTGCTCTGAAGAGCAGAAATCCTGGCCAGCGAGGGGCCCGGGGTGGGCTGCTGGCAAGCAGGGTGAGGTGCCGTGCACTGAAATGGGGATTACGGGCAGGTGGGTGCAGCTCCCCTGCAGCCGCCGAGGCTTGGGGGTGCAGCACGTGATGCTGCCAGAGATGCTCGCATGGGCAACACGGTGGGCACCAAATCCAAGGGACTTCTCCCTCAGAGAAAAGGAGGTGAAAGACCACCTTCTTCAGCATGTTTTCCCCCTTTTTAAAGCCCCTGCTCGCCCTAGGGAGCTCCCACACAAGCCGAAGGGCAGCAGTGGTGTTTGCGGGGGTGATACAGGAGTCCTGGCTTCTGCGCATCACTCCCTCAGAGAATGCTCTGCACTGCTTTGAGATTACCAGGTGGAAAAAAGCCCTGCTGGTTATGTGGCTTTTGTGGAGTTTTACTTTTCTTCTCTCTGAAAAGCAACATGAGGCTGATCCCTGAAACCCCACTCAGTCTGTAGCGGTTTGAACGAGGATCTCACAGCCCGGGCAGCAGTGGTGTTTGCGGGGGTGATACAGGAGTCCTGGCTTCTGCGCATCACTCCCTCAGAGAATGCTCTGCACTGCTTTGAGATTACCAGGTGGAAAAAAGCCCTGCTGGTTATGTGGCTTTTGTGGAGTTTTACTTTTCTTCTCTCTGAAAAGCAACATGAGGCTGATCCCTGAAACCCCACTCAGTCTGTAGAGGTTTGAACGAAAAAAGCCCTGCTGGTTATGTGGCTTTTGTGGAGTTTTACTTTTCTTCTCTCTGAAAAGCAACATGAGGCTGATCCCTGAAACCCCACTCAGTCTGTAGCGGTTTGAACGAGGATCTCACAGCCCAGCCCTCAGCTGAGCATCCCTGGCCACGCGGGGGAAGGCGGCCCGGGGTCTCACGCTGACAATGGCTCCCTGAAGAAATCCCAGCAACCACCTGCGCCACTGTGGCTGCCAGTCTGGCCTGCGAGCGAACAAACTCAGGGGCATGGAACTACCCAACGCAAAAACTTCTCACACCATCTTCAGCGTCAGTCCACACCAGGCAAACACAAACCCTAAGGGATGAAACTCGGTTGGCAATGCAGTCACTCCTCAGGTAAGAAACATAGCCGGCTCTTTTTTCTAGGAACATAAACTTAGTTGAAATGAGATAGATTTATTTTTTCCATTGGATGAAATACCTGTAGCCTGCTCCAGGGTAGGTGAAAACTTGTAACGCTCCCTCTGCGGCCAGGAGAGTTTCTGTTTCCCATACAATGACAGCTGAAAATGGAAACCCCACACAAGGTGACGAAGGCAGACCATGAAACGGCCTCTGCTCAAGTGATGTGGGATCTAACGCTGACCAGGCAAAAACAGGGAGCTGAAGTGGGAGAACGGGTCAGGGTTATTCAATAAAAAAACCAGAAATAGACCTTGCTTCTCCCTCCTCCAGCCTGCGCTGTTTCAGGGCTCAAACCAAGAAAGGCACACGGGGCGTGTACTTGGATGCCTTTGGGAACCTGCAGGGATCTAAGTGACTTAGATCTAAGTGACTTAAGTGTAATTTAGTGTAACAGTCAGGCTTTAGAAAAGCACCATAGGTGCTGCCTCCAGCAACTCAGTATTTCGCAGTACTGAGCCACTTCTTTCCTGGTTTGTTAAGCTCCTATTACAAAGATAGAAAGGCATCTGCAGCAGTAGCAGCAAAGTCCACCTGCAAAGTGACTCCAACCGCCCTAATTCTTAGCAAGAGCTTATCTCTCATTTGTGCACACATGCTGTACCTGGTGGGGAGCGAGAAACCATTCTGCAACGCCAATGGCCGGTCCTGAAATGCTCTGCAAGCGCAGCTCGGCTGCCAGCGAGGGCTTCTTGCCTTGGCCAGGGTTTGCTTCTCCGTTGCAGAGATGTCCTCGCCGTGCCTAACCCGCCTCCCTGGAGGAGGCTTGAGCCCAGCCCAGACACGCACAACGCACAGAAGGGCCCAGCGGTTGCGCAGATTTTTCCAATGCCACATTTCAGTCCCATTTTAAGGGAGCGCATCAAAAACAGGAGTGAGAATATTTTTTCCCCCAAAGCATAAGGCTAGGCTGCAAACCAAGCCCTCTGTAATAAGATCCATGCTTTATCTAAACAGTAGAGGGCATGTTTACTCCAAGACAAGCAGCTCAGCATTTTGTAAACACTTCATTACACTTCTTGTTCACTGAGTTAAAATAAAATATTGACGCATTTGCACATGCCGGTAGCAGAGTCAGCAGCACGTTCCTTGCTCCCTCACTCAAAAAAAAAAAAAAAAAATTAATGATTCTCAGAAAAAAATGAAATTAGTTACAGATGAATTAAGCCAACTCTAATTTGCAGGAAAAGATCTATCAATCCGTCTCTGACTAGGTCAACTTTTACTTTGAGACTTTTTGGGGGACAAGCTCACAGTGTCACCAGCCTCCCCTCCCCCAAAAAAGAAACAAATTAACAAGAGAAATTTCTTGATAAAAGGAGCAAATAAGGATCCCGCTACACATGGATAGACGCTACCAAAGGGAAAATATAATTTAAAATGGGAGAATGGCATCTGATGAAATGTCCCACGGCACCAGCCTTTTGGTGGGGATGGGGGATGCCTTCTGGCACCCAGCATGGATGGGCTCAGCTGCCTTTGAGACTGATGGAGAAGCCACAAGGGATGCTGACTGTTGTACACGCATCCGTGCAAAGCAGAAGTCCTCTTGCCCTCGTCACGCTCTTGCTGCGAGGCCCTAACGGCTGGTGTGCTTCAACGGCTGTAGCTGTGGGATGTCCAGGCACCGTGTTGTAGCACTCTACCCCCTTCCGGCAGATGAAGTAGGTCACTTCTTCCTTTTCCAAAAGCTTGCACTGCCAGCTCAGGCTACGTCACACCTGATGAGCCACCTTCCTGGTCAGTCTCAGCAATCCCTGGCCGCTCAGGGCAGCAGGACAGCAGTGTTGCCCATGGAGGCCACCCCAGGGAAACGCAGGAGGTTCTCAGGATTGTACTCGTTCATAGCGTGAGAACAGGCCAGGAGAGGCTTTCTTACCCGTATTGTACAAGATCTCGCCAAGAGAGTATGTTAGATCTGCTCTGGAGATGGACAACTCAAGGCAGGGGGTGAAGGCATTTGCCTAAAGCACTTGGAAATTCTTGGCCTGAGCTGAGTGTTGACTTGGAGCCAATGCTGCATCCACCAAACCATTACTTAACCACTTGGACTGTGGGGGTGGTAACACAATATTCTTCCCTACAGGATGTTTCCTAGTGCTTATCTTGCTCTAAGTGTCTCTGAGTAGTTCTTAACATGCTAAACTGAAAAAAATAGATTATGAAGCCCAATTTAGGTACCTTGGCAACAGCCCAGCTCACTAATCTAATGATGGCACTTCCACTGACTTGGGGTGGGCCTGGACTTCATCTCTCCTTTGCCCAGCTAAGAAACTGGAACAAACTCTAGACACTCGGTGACAGTTGTGTGTTGGTCAGGATTAATTGTAACGCACTGCAGTTGGAGTCGCGCTGTGCAAAACAAGATGTCTGGAGCCATGTCAGATCCCTACATGTGAGGTCCACCCCAAAGCCTGAAGAGCTGCTGCTGAATTTAGTGAGGTTTAGCTCGGTCAGGTCTTCTGACTGCTGGAAGGACATTCGCTTAGACAAGAGAGGTAGCCTGATAGGATTTGCACAGTTGACTTATGACCCCTTCATAATTGAAACCCCATGAGACGTTACGACACAGAACTGTAGGACAATTAGTTGTGTCATTGTCCAGGACCCCAGACTTGGGTGTGGACGATATTTACTGATTCACAAGGGCATACACCTTCTTCCTAAAAGCGGAGCTGCCTGTCCCTGTGCAATTAGCTGCAGACATGTGGAAAGGGAGTCTCCGATCTTTCTTAAATATAGGTTACCCCTATCCCTCGCGTGGCTACACATGCTCCTTAAGTGCCCGCTCCTACACTCACATGCCTAACAGGTGAGTTTGCACCTTCTATTTTGTGAAACAACAGTGCAAAGCAGAAAACAAAGGAAAAAACCCAAATTTCATTTCCATCCTTATGTACTTTGATTACATATTGATAAACAAAGAGAAAAGAAACAGTCAGCAAGAGATACTATTTCTATTCAAAGTTACAATGAATGGAAAGTTCTCCAGGGCCAGCATGTCCCTGCGTAGGCAAAAACACAGTAATGGCATTCTAGCTCTTTTAAACAGTCACCCAGTATTTCAGTTTCCTGCTCTCACTATATGTGTTCTCCACGTTTCTTTCTTTTCATGTTTCCCCTTGAAACAAAACAAAGCCAAAGCGCTTCAGAAATCTGGAATCTACTGAACAGACATGTGGTGTTTTATAAACAGCAAGCAAAGATACATCTGAAAGACCATAGTAGCTGTGGGACATCATGGATACTACGACCAGCTTACCGACTTCTTGTGCCGTGAGTAAGCTGGAGGTAAATTGCACTGACGTTTCCAAGTAATTAATACAGCGCCTTTGCATTTAGAGACTGCTCTCTCTATTCCAGCACTGGGTGCACGTTCTCGTGCACGATGGGAGGAAGAAGTATGCCAGGGGTGACAGTCCTATAAAAGAAGCCAGGTGACTTACCCTGTTATTACCTGGCTGTAATAATAGCTACCAACGACTCCTCCTTAATGACACAGGGAGGGCCTCATGCACCTCTGAATGTTGATGGCCAGGACACAGTTCTCCTGCCAGCACTCCCAGTGTCTATAAAATCCATCACGAGCTGAGCCAGCTGCGAGGACAAGGTCTTCCCCCTCCTCGGACAGCCAGTCACACAGTCTCCAGCTCACCTGGGAGCTCGCCAGCGGCTCTGCTGGGACGTACCACGTGGAGTAGGGAAGGGAGAGCCAGGCGAGATGCTGATTTTCACTGCACACACAGGCTGGGGTGGAGGGGTAGCACAGCTGTTTAACAATTATTTAAGCCTAGGACACAAAGCCTAAAAGACCCGATGAAACCCTGAGCCAGGCTCTGGCGGTGGAAGTAGCTTGCCTTGCCTCTGCTTTAATGAGAAAAGACTTTAGCTCCCAAGGCCTTAATATAATTCATTTCTCAACATGTTTGAAAAAGGAGCATCAAAACATTCATAATAAAGGGAAAGGGAGAACAACTGTGGCTTCCAGTAGTGAACACCCCAGACCTTTACAGACTAGACTTCCCCATGGCCACTACTAGGACTGTTTCCCTCATGAGCATTTTAGCAGCCTGCCCTTGCTCTGCTCCCTCTGGATGATTTTGTTTAGTTTATACTGGGTATCAGCAATCCCTCCCCCCCAATATTTCTTAGCTGGACTAACGAGCTGATCACACTCACTCTGGGCTTCCTATGTACTAAAACCAGCACAAAGCAAGGGCTGTGCTGCTCCTTGCAGGGCAGTGTCACCTTAGCTTGGCCTAAGTCACCCCCAAAATCGCACTCATTTTCTCTCCCTCTGCCATTTTAAAGACTTGCTCAGCCCCAAAGAGTTTTTTTCAGAAGCAGGCTTGACCTTTCCAAGCCATGAGGAACATTGTGGCTCCTGGGGACTGCAGTGCAGCGCAGTGACACTGCCTCCAGTAAGTGACCTGGGAGATGCAGGACGGGGTTTCTGAGTATAAATCAAGTCACATACCAGGCACGTAGTTACTCCCCCAATAGCAGATTCATACCATAAGCTAAGACTTCACATTAGTCTTTAGTTTAAATAGAAAAGCTCTTATCTCCTGAACTTCAGCGAGGCAGGCAAGAACAGTAGACTGTACCATGGTAAAAAAACCAAAACAGACAGACAGACCCCTGTGGAGCATGCCAGAGCTGACTAGAAATGCCAACAGTGTCAGGACTCCACTGACAATT
Source organism: Aptenodytes forsteri (assembly GCF_000699145.1). Taxonomy (NCBI): domain Eukaryota; kingdom Metazoa; phylum Chordata; class Aves; order Sphenisciformes; family Spheniscidae; genus Aptenodytes; species Aptenodytes forsteri. Next base: position 11,122,071 of record NW_008794888.1, on the reverse strand, counting down.
TTAAAACATCTGGTTTCCCTCCTGTTGAGCAAAGTCAAAACACAGAAATCCTCTGCAAAAAGAATGGCGATTCTCACCCAGCTCCGTACAGTACACCTGTATCTCAGCCACCTTTTACTCCACAGGGCAATCTCCAATGAGCTAAAGCTTGCAGAGACTTATGTGCAATAACTGGGCACTGCTTTGTAACAAACACATACACTCCTAGTTGTTACCTGTGACTGGCAAAATGCTCTTTGAAAATGCAAACATGCTCCTGAGAATAAGGCAGCTTTAGTGGTAAGCACCATTCAATCTCCAGGACGTCAGCTGGGCCAAAAGCTTTTCTTTAGTACACACCCCCTTCTCAAAGCTGTGTTTATTGATGCCAACGCAATTAAAATAAAAGAGAGCCTTCAGGTTAACAGCTGAAGTGGTGCATCTCAATACACTTCTCCCCTTTTTTTCCCTCCAGGAGGAAGATCAGCTTTCTTTTGCGGGATGTTTATAGCGCAGCCTGGCTAACGGCATCCCGACATCTCCCAGGACACACAGATATCCCTGTTCTCCAGTGACCTGCCCTCTCATCTCTACAAAATCGCTTATGTCTCTCTGAACCTTGCTCTTGCCTGTTTCAGTAGGAAGCTCTTTCAGCCTTGGTACAATGTATTCAAATGCTTGGTGTGGTCACTATAGACAGAAAAAAATGGGTCCTGCAAGATACTAATTGAGGAGAACCAGACATATAACTCTCATGATTTTAAGCTCCTTCGGGCTCTCTCAACAAGGCATGTCTCGGTCACTCCACTAGAATCGGTGGCTTCACACTGGAAAAAGAGTAGTGCAACGTATCATAATTTGGGTCCACCTATCTGCATCAGCCTTGTCTGTGATACGGGTACAATAACACAACCAGTTTTACCATTCGCCTTCAGTACTTTTATAGAAATGCAATTTCCCACTCTGCTAGGAGAAAAAAAGAAATGTTGTCTTTCCTAATCTTCTAGATAATTTAAAGCACTAGTTGTGGTGCAACAATACTTGCTCCAGTGATTTATAACACAAGCCTGACTAGCAGCTCAGCATGCATTGCCAGGGCAAGGGGTGTTTTTAATATAGAAAGCTGCTACGTTTATCGGCAGTTGACACGCATGCATTATTGTTTCGATGAATGAGGTCCCAGGTGGGAAACAGCGACTGAGGGTGGCTACATGAGCCTCCAGCTCAGCAGGAGCTTGTTCCTCAGCTTCCTCCACTGCTCCCATCACAAAGGCAGCCCAAACTCCAGTTCAACGCTTGGCAAAACCAGAATCGGCGCTTTGCGTGACTCACACTTAATTGGCACATCTGTCCATGAGCGATAGAGACCCACCAGCTCCCCTTTCAGCAAAGGCATTTCAAAACGGGCACATGTTCTTGGAAAAAAAAAAATCACAAGGATGATTGTCTCTACCTCCATGCTAGTATTGGGGTCAAGGTCATCACACTCTGATTCCTCTGAGCTGTTTGTGTCCTTGTTTGGCAGCATGAGGAGGAAGAAAGAGAACAAGAGATTAGAAGAGAGATTGGTTAGACAGGGCAGAGCAGCACAGGAGTTGTGAGCAGCATGGAAATGGGTAACAGTACAGAAAACGCTCTAAAAAACCAAACAAAAACCAAACCAACAACAAAACAGGGGAAGCAAAGGCAAAGACATGCTTTTGCCAAAGAAGAGGCAGTGATTCTGCAAGTCGTTCAGGTAGTAAAAACAGCGAGGAAGCAACAGGAGGAAGAACTGTGGCCACCATGCTGGAGCAACCGCTTCCCTCGGGCTCGGTCCTTCCCCGGCTGACCACAGGGCTGCAGGGTGGCTGCACAGTGGGTGCGAGGGGTGCCCGGATTGCAGTGGCAGGGTTCCTCCTTTTGCACATGCCATGGCTATTTCACTAGGCTTACAAGACGGAAAGCCCCCGCGAAGGAAAACACTTAATCATGGGCTCTCCTGGAGAGGGGTGGATCCAGAGGACATGCTCAAGTGCTTTCCTCAATCAAGGCTGGGCTTTGGTTGCGTCAAAATCACAAGTGTTTGCTTGCCTCTGACGGGAGGGAAAGCCCCAGATTAGTCCTGAGCAGGCCTCATGGTCGGTTTATAGGGATGGATCCTCTGAATTGGAGCACAGTAGTCAGGCACCCAGAGCAGAAGATGGAGCTTAACCCCACAGTTCTCAACCTTTTCCATACTGGGAGATCTCAGAGAGAGAGAGACAGACGCAGACGCACACACACACACACACAGACACAGACACACAGGAGACCCTCTCCTGGCAAGACAGAGTCAGCATCTTTGCCCTGGCTGATAATATGGAAAGAAAAAGGTCATTGAGACCATCTCCCCAGACCAAAAATCTTAAGCATCTCAAGGTTGAGAACCCCTTATCTTAAGATGTGGTGAAATATTGACCTAAAGAAAACTCATCAACTTCAGTAAGGCCATTGGTTCACCGCTGCAGCTGCTCTGATGGAGCTGCAGATTGGGCTAGGTCAGAGGTCAGTAAATCACTATTGTCCCAATTTTAAGAACAGTTATTTAACCATATATATAGTTGGGTTTTTTAATGAAAATTACTTACTTGCATGTGGGATGCCAGGAAAAAGAAAATGAAAAACAAAGGCTGCATTTTATCTTGCATGCAAAAATCCTGCTAAAATGGATACTACAAAAAAAGAAAAAAAAAAGATAACTGAAGTGGAAAAACCAAAAACAAAACAAAAAACAAACCCAAAATTGCCGCCCCCTCCCTCTCTCAGGAGAGGATGCTATAGGGGGTGAAAAGGATGGGAAGCAGGAGAGCAGCACACAGCTTTCAGATGGCCTTACTCACTTTAACAGAGACTTTGTTTCCCAGAATATCCTTGGATTTACGTGGCCCATTGGCTTCATTTTTGCCACTGCTCTCCTTTTCCGCCCGCTTTCTCATGCGCAGGGTATGCCATGAACATGACTTCCTGTTGTACCAAAAAACGCAGCAATCAAACGGCAAATCATAGCAGGAAGGAAGGATTTGGAAAGGGGAACCAGCATCCACATTTGCAATTACTGCAGTTCCCTAGAAGGTGAAAGCCACTGGCAATATGCCTATCTCAATCTAAGCAATGAGACTCGAAGTTAAAAACCAAACCAAACAGTTCTGCGAAGCAGATGTTGTGCCACACTTGCTGTTTAAATGCATGGAGCAGGAAAAAAATGCCCATGATGGAAGCAGACGACTAGAACTTGGTCATCTGGTCTCAGGGACTTTGTCTTGCATTGCCACAAATCGAAATTTATTTTATTTTTGCTACAGTTAAAAGGTCAATTGGTCCTCAGTCTTGTTGGTTAAAAGCAGTGAAACAAACGTAAATACAGGAGAATGGTCTTAACAGATTACTCAGTAGAGCAAATAAAAAAAAAAAAATAAGAAATTCAAGGTGTTGCTCCCACCGTGTTGCTCAGAACATGAATAGCTCAACAAAGAGGAGCTACATCATTAACTTTCCAAGAGATAAGTCATTTCCCAGAATGCTGTGCCTCTCAAGACCAAGAATTTCCCATTTGATTTTGCCAATCTGGTTAGAGAGGACATCAGTCAGTCCATGGTTTTTGGCTAGCATCACAGCAGGCACGATTTCCAGTACACTTTGCACCCCTCATTACTGCTCCTATGACCTTACTCTTGGAAAAAAACAGTAATAGACCATGTCATCCTTTGTAAGAGCAATGCTGTGTTGACAACAGAAATTGCATATCAAAGCAGACATAAAAAAATAAGGAAAAAACAAAACAGTTCTTAACATGGATTTCATTTGGTTTAAATAGTGGACAGGTTGGGGGGGATTTGGAAAGGGGTATGTTGTCCAAAGCAGAAAGCTCTCAAAACAGCAGTGTGATGAGCTGGGATCCAGGTTCAAAGCATCTGCCCACCTTTAAGTCATGCAAATTTGATTTGCATGTTTAAGCCCAATGTTTGGCACATGTCATGTCTACAGTACCTTGATACATTTTACAAAGCAAGTTGCATGTAATCCAACGATCACCTGCGATGCCAATAAAACGCAGTATGTTAGCAAGGTAGGACTCAGAGGACACCCCACACAGCTGACGCTCCCCCATGACCGCTGCGTCTGATTCCTAAGCGTTTTTTGGTTATACTTCAGCACCTGATGGGAGCTGTACAGCAGCTCAAATTAAAAAAAAAAGTAAACGGCCTCCCAGCAGCTGGCTGCCACTGACACAAGACTGAACTGGGTCATATCAACTGTTTTTGCAAACCAGGATTAGTGTCTCCGCTGCAAACAGCTGGCACGGGCAGTCCTGTTTGAGCACAAGGAGCACCAGAGCACCCTACACGTCTCAGCCGGACAGTACGTGCTGCCTGCTATTTGGGCGTTTCTGGAGGAGGTCCAAATTAGATGTGCAGAGCAGGGGAAGTTATCCAACACTTCAGGACTGTTACGTTTTTCTTTAAGATATGGTAAGGGTCAAGGACGTGGCTGAGGGACTCCCTGACCTATCAGTGAATAATACACGGTGCCAACACTACTGGATCGACCACATGTTTTGTGTACAGTATTTGTCAACAGAAGAAACAGTTTTACTACTTATACCAATTAGTCAATATGATCTGGCAGACTAGACAGGGCTGAAGTTAACACCCGCTCCAGGTCATTTTTTACCCACAGGACTTCTATTATTCAAGCATCTTTTTGGTTTCAGGGTTGTTTTAGCTGTTTGAGTCTGAAAACATGATTTAAGACTTTAAATCCCACTGCAGTGAGAAAGAGAGAAGTGCAATGCATGTGTCTTTCAATTTTGTTACGTCTTCCTGGCCACAATTGATACGACTACATAATTTGATGCAGAATTTGACTGTACAGCTGCCATGAAATCAGAGTCTTCACCGGGAGCCTGGTGCCGTGGATGAATGTAAGGGCACGTGGTTGCATATCGTGGTTAGAGAGGAACCCGGGAATGGCCGTGGCGGATGTGCAAGAGACGTGCTAAGCAATTCCTTTGGCTTAATGTGCAATTCACAGTAGCATTCATTACTGACTGACAGGTAAAGTCATAATTTCTCTTAACTGAAACCGCAGCAGAGATCAAATTATTATTTTTAGTGAATCTGTCACAAAATCTTTCCTCGTGTTCAATTCTGCGCCTCGAGGTACTTGTGTAAGGTAACACAACTTGTAGCATCCATCATGCATTACCACCTAGCCATTTTAGATTTTAAAAGAAATCAACAGGTATTACTGAAAAGAGGGTTGTACCTTCTGTATTTAATACCAAAAAACCACTTTCTTGCATTAGTCATTTCAGACTGACAAATTTCTAAAAATCAGAAAAGAAAAATATATATCCACACATTTGTTAAATAAGCAACAAAATGTTATAAACAAAAAAAAAACCAAACCAAAAAAGGGTCAAACTAGTTCTTTTACCTCATTAAAACATGCTCGTGGTGAAAATTTATTTTACATATTTAAAATAGTACATTTAAAATTAGTTACATTACAGGTACAATGATGAACATTGCGACTATCCATTATATTGCACAACCTGACTTCATCAATATGAGTTTGTTTCTTTTCTTTTTTTTTTTTAAATAGTGCAAAATACTTTATACAGGAATGTACTTGGATGGGGGTCTTGCAAACCAAAAAATATATTACAAAAGTTACTGCGAACAGAAAAAAAAACAAACCAAACCAAAATAAAAAAAAGATACAAGCTGTACAAGGAAATTGCCATAGACAACAAAATCTCTCTTCCTTGAGAAGCGAACCTCAGTCCAACACGGGGCCTGGATTTTTTTGTGGGGTTTTTTTTGCTAGATGCTGTTATAACCAATATATAGATTAGTAACTTAATACAACATAAATATAAGTCCAGTCCAAGCAGGTCCATGTTGGTGTAAAATGGTGTAATGTAAAACGTATCTTTAACCGTCTATGGTTTTATTTCTCTCCAAAATATAAACAAAACCCCACAAAATGAAAATAAGCAAAACCCGAACTATTCATCATGGCTGCCCGACGCTGCGGATTGACCACTCAGCTTGTTCCAATGGCACTGTAGATAAAAATCAGCAGGAATTCCCTACCATTTGGGTTTGTTTATTTTTATTTATTATTTTTTTCCTCAAAAAATCCACATAGTGCTCCCAGCGAAGCCAACATGGCACTTACTTGATGCTTCCGTCGCTATTATCTGTAGTGGATTTAGTGAGGGGAGCCAAGATATTGCCAGGGATCCATCCTTCAGCGGCCGGAGAGTGGTCGTTCGCAGGCTGGTACACCAGGAACATGTTCTGCTGGTTGATAGCAAGGATCTGAACCACCTCTCCTTGATTCACACAGATCTCATCCTCCTTCAGTGCATAGTAATCTTTAATCACCACCATGGAAGAGGTCCCATTGCACCCTCCCAAATCAGTCTGTGAAAACGGACACAACAGAAACCGGTGAGCAGGCAGCGCTGGGGAGCCTGCCTTTTCCGGCAGCAATCCCACCACTTCATTTCCAGACTAACAGTTCCAGGGAAAAAGATACAAAACACTTAAAGTTCACATTGGTAGAAAAGGATTTTAAGGATCTGAAAGGCGGCAGTAATCTGATACAAACCAGCCTCCTATTTCATATTAGATTTCACAGCTGCTAGCGACAGTGCCCCAGCCGTGTTCTCATTTGTATGGTGTTACAGACGAACGATCTGTGCTGAGCCAAATGGGGGGACAGACCAACGAAGGCTCAACGTCAGAAGCCAAATGAATACTCACACATCTCATCATCTTAAATATAGGTCACATGGGAAAGTGGCTTTGGTCAACCGCAGCCAGCAGCAGGGTCCAAACACTGCTGATGGTTACTGACTCTTCGGTGGTTTGTGTGCAGTGCACATGCACCCAAATTATAACCTTCAAGTGGCACCCTGGGAGCTCTTATGTGGGAAAAGGTCTAAACTCTTCTATACCATCAGAGTAAACCTCTTCAGGAATGGGTGGTTAATAGATATTAGAGAAGCCTGAATATTGCTGCTGCCAGTACTGCAAATGGATATTCAGTTCACCAGGTCTGCAAACGCAGCGCCCCAAAAACCACTGGGATCAGCGCTCCAGGGTCAGGCTCTGTCTCCATTTCCCAGCTGAAGTGCCCCCTGTCTGGATGCCAGAGCTTTCGCAGTCTCTGTTTAATCCCAAATCACATTTTACACCGTTGCTTCAGTATGTTGATTCCTGTCGGCCTGGTTAGCTGATAATTAAAGCTAACTTCACAGATTGTCTATGGTATAAGAAATGGGCTATGAGATCATGTTTTATCAGATGAGCTCAGTACCTTGCTTTGTTCATACTTGTCTCCGGGCTGTGAGTGTTCATACCCTGTGCTGCCATTGGAGGTAGATATCTTCAGGGGTGGGAGAGATGGGTTACGGCTTGTAGCCTTCAAAGGCTTCTCAGACCCTACTGGAACAGAAGAATAGGGTCTGCTGTTGGGCTGAGCGACCCTACTGGTCTGGGGCCTCAGCACTGCTGAGCTACATTCTTTGCGTTGGTACTCTATGGGAGACTGTAGCGCTGCAAAAGAGGACAAGAATTAGCTATATGCTTTCAATGACGTTGCAAAGGGCTGCAGAGAGTGTGTGGGGTGATTCAGTCGGAACAGACACATAAGTTGCAAACCAAAGAGGAACAGGAGATGCCACCCATGGAAGCACACAGCGCATTCACGGCTAGACAGGACACAAGCATTTTACGTTGTACTGCACGTGAACCAAACATGCTACTGCAAAGAACAGCTTCTCTAACCAACACAGTGGGCTAAAATATTTGCCATTCATAGCATACATAAGTGCATTCATTTTCTTTGAAATCGCACAAATTAATCGCCTCCTGTAGTCAAAATAAATGAAAGCCTGAATAAGAGATGCATGGCTCATTTACAGTGAATTTTGCTATCATCAGAAAACACAGGTCACGACCCGTAAGTCTCATTTGCGTATTCTCAAGATTAACTACTTTGCTTCAAGGAAACTGCTGGAAATGACCAGCAAGTGGGGGAAGTATAGACGGCACGAAGACATTAATCCCAGCAGTCCAGACCTCCCCAGAAAATACCCACAAGCAACATTAAACAGCTTCATAAGCCTTAAAAAAAAGTCTGCTTGTGAGAGTGTACATTTCATAGTCATGGAGAGAGCTTACACTGCGAAAAGGAAGGATAAAATGCCAGATGGTAAAGAAATAAAGAATTTGTTATGTTTGGAGGAGAAGGGATCAGGGCTGGGACTCACAGTGAATGGGAAAGGAACAGATTTGCTAGGCTCAGACTACCATCCCCAGACCTATGGGTTTGGTTTTTGCATGTCATGTGGCTTTAATGGATGATTTATAGCCAGTTAATACTGTGTACATGCACCAGACTAAACCTACTGGAATGCAGAGAGACTAGTCTAGCAAGAGGCAGACGGAGGACATAATGTCACAGCATCAGCCCAGCCAGGGAACCACAACAGAAGGAATGTCTTTCCCAGCAAGAGGAAAAGGAAAGAAAAACAGAAAGGCTCAGCACCACACAGCATACTGTCTAGCATTCCCCTTCCTGAGAAAGGCAGGACTACTCCGACAAGCAATCACTTAATACTAAAGAACAGGACACTGAAAAAAAAAATCAAGGAGGATGCCAGATCACCATTTTCTTCAGAAGGACACAAACATAGACCTGTAGCAATCTGGAAGATTCCTTGGCTCCAAAACCTACGCAGTGGCCCTTGTCACAGAAGTGATTCGTATTTATGCCACAGTGACTACCAGTTTCACTCGCTTACCTCAACTGCAGCTGCAAATGGTTTAGTCCTGCTGCAGATCAGCCATTGAGGAGAAGGAAGGTTGGGGAGAACTTTGACAGTGATTTTTGACAGTGATGGTGACATTTTTCTAGTATATACAGTAGATTAGGCTGCAAGGTCTTTAGCAGTAAGACCCGAATGAATACTTATCAATCCATCTCAAAACAGTCTATCCTACTCAGCGCTTTTAAAGGGTATTTAGTTGAGTGTCCACTTGTGACTACTAATTCCACCGTTAACTATCACAGCGATGCCTGGCTTCCAGCCTCCTCTTCAACATCTGTTAGTATTCTTACGGGCTTCTGGCAAAAATCACGTGTCCACGTACTTGCGTGCTCTCTCTTTCTCTCTCCCCCCCCCCCCCCCCCAAATGTGATTAAAAAGAAGGTACAGATCAACAGCATTTTCCTTATGAAATATATCCATCAGTGACATATTTTCTTTACAGCTTGCTTCTTAAAGCAAAACGAAAGAACAGTCGCTATAGCCAATCATTTGGTGCACAGTCTGTTTCTCAAGCTTAGCAGCTTTTGCTTTTCCAAGGAAAAATATGAAAAGCTTGAACATTACAGTGTAATTGCACCAAGTTTTACATTTATGAACTGTGGATGCAAATACTATGCTTTGTACATAGCTCTTTAGGGCTTCCCTGTTGAAGAGAGAAAATCAGAGACAGCTTGGGCAAGAACTCACAGGGAATATTTTGTTATTAAGTTTACGCAGCATTGGCTCAGTGTGGATTTAATATGATTTTAAAGACAGAAAACATCCGCTTTAATGAAATGCAAAGCTAAAGAACGTATTTAAAGATTAGTCAGCCTCAATAAGATTACATCCTAAAAGCCACTTGTTCTGGACTGGACAGGCTCTACTGGATACAATATCATTTTCTTGGATCTTATTTATAGGTTTACAGTAAATCCTTAAGCCTGTGTTTTAATATAAATCTATTTTTACTTCTAGCTTTAGAGATACAGACGATTATGATCCTAACCCACCAAATTCCTTGCTGGCCTCACAGAAGACAGGCTAAATAGGGGCTATGAAGATGCTTCAGTAGAAAAAGGGGCTCACAGGGCAGCTAAGTCCGGGGAGGATAGGGGGGAATATAAAAAAAATAAAACAATAAGAAAGAAAGATGTGGAAGGGACAGAAAACCCCTGCAGTAGTGTCTGTGGAGTTCTCACAAGGTTTAAAAAAAATTCTGTAGCTAACCATTACTGAAACTTATTTTTATTGCAATAAGCCCTCATTCAAAGCCAACTGCACCGACACAAAACCGGCAAGTTTTGGTACCAACTGGTCAAACGGGAGAACTCAGACTGCTCATCTCACCAATCTCTTTAAGGAATCATTCTACAGTGCTTGTATGAGGCCCATTCAATTCCAAGTCACAAAAATCCAGTATCAAGTTTTGGAATCACAGGTGAAACACAATTTCCCTTCTGAGCTCAGCCATAGTTTTTGAACTGTCACAAACAGCTTTTGCCTGTAACACTCTCCCAGTTAACTTTTGAAAAGTAACACTAAGCTAAATTAAAATTTTAAAAGGACTACAAAACCTCAACGTTGAAGAAAAGGGAACCTTTGTTTTGATGTGAACTGAAAGAGCCTCTTCAGATTTTGCAACAAAGAATCCACAAAACAGAACACCAAAACCTGAAATCAAAAAAGCTAACAGATTGTGCCAAGCCAAAACATTTTGATTGAAGCAAATAAGATTCCTTATTGAACATGTATTAAGTTTTTAGATATAGAACTCTTTTCTAATATAAGCTTGATTTTAAAAAATGTTTTGAAATGAATAGTGCAAAACAATTCTGGAAGCTTCCAAAGTAATGATTCCCACTTTGTTGCTTACAAACAAACAAACAAAGAGATACTATTTTAAAATTTTTCCTCTAGTCCTGGTTCCCCCTCTTTCCCTTGCCCAATCATGAGCAAGAACAAGCTAAAATTGTTAACTGAATTTGATTCCTCTCTGCTTTCAAAATCCACACTTTTGTTCATCGTGTGTGGGTTTTGGTTTTTTTCTTTAGAAGCACAGCTTTAATTTGAAATATTATTTCAAACCACCCCAAATCTATTCCTAAAGCAAAGCTGACATTTTGGAAAGGCCCCTGTTCATGCACAGCTCCCACGGTTCCTAGGAGAAACAAGCCCAGATGTTTCCTTGCCCTCTCTTTTGTTTTTTGTTGAAAGCAGTTCCTGCCCTGCAGAGTTTGGACCTGTAAGGGGGTGGATGGTGAGGCAGCCTTTGTCCCACCTCATGTCCTCAGCTTGTAGCACATGGTGACGTTGAATAGGAGGTTCCTGGGAATACGCCTTGCTCTGACTAAGTGGCAGATACTGTGCAGATACAATGGCAACCTGGCTTCAACGTGGTCTTGGGAAGGGATTAGATTTAAAATCTCCCGGTAGAATGGAAAGCACCAGCCAATACAGCCCTGCAAACCCCAGCATTTTTAAAGGATCTTGCACAAAAGTACCACCAAAGGCATGTCATTGACAAGAGGGACTTGAGACCTGAACATGAACCTGACTGATATATGCAGGGCAACTGCTCAGGGACCCACCACCTATTTAAGCAAGGAGCCAGTAGGCTGCCAAAAAAGTCTACGAGTCTATGCTGCTAATGGTGCCAGGCCAGAATGACCTGAGGCCTTTAATGCAAGATGGGGCTCCAGCAGCTTCTCAGGGTGGGCTCCAGGGCCACACAGCAGTTCAGATCAGGCTTGCCTGGTCTTTCTCCCATCCTTCACCTTCCCACCAGGCAGACCTGGCATGCAGGACAGAGACCTCTGTACAGTGGCACTGAGGTGGTCTCTTTTCAAAGACCAGCTGTAAATTATGAGGACTCTTTCCCATGTACTCTGTGGATATCACTTGACCCAGTGCTTAATGACAGGCAGACTGGGCTCTAGTTTTCTCCTTGGGATTCTCCTTATGAAAAGAAGTTGCTGAATGTTTTTCTCGTAGAGGGAACAGAGACACAAAGATTCTAAATCCCATTTAGTGTCACAGTTTGGGAAACAGAGCAAAGACCATGTACATACCATTTAGGAAATCTCTTTGTGTGTCCAGGACCTGGTTGATGTCCTGTACCCAAGCTTGCTGAATTTCTGGATTAGCTGCCTGTAAAATGACTCTCTCTGATGTTTCCCGGCTCATTAGAGCAAACTTGCAGGGATCATTGTCCACGTTTTCTTCAATGATAAGGTAGTTCATCTGAAACAAGCCAAGGTAAGCATGTGTTACATGGAGCATGAGATAACATTACTCAAGAATCAGAATGAAATTGTTGTGAGAAGTTCCTGAAAATAATTGAGTCCAATAACAGACTGTCAGATCATAATCAGAAGAATTTGCCTCATCTAGATTTAGGCAGATAAATCTTAAGCTTAAATATGATGTTTAATAAAGCTCTGACAGATGTACCAGACATCCACCTGCCTTGTCTTGAATTACACCTTCTATTTTAAGGTAACGTAGACCTGACTGATGTGCTAAAAATTTACTGTAACCCGTAAATAGAGTTAAAATGTTCCTATTAAGATGTGAATAAAGTCTATCATTCCTCCAATTTAAATAAGTGTTTACATTTCTTATCCTCCATGGGAAAGAAAGTCTCAGTCATTAGAGTATTTTAAAAATGGAATGGACTGTGCACAGGGATATACCAAAAAAAAAAGAGCAGTTCTCTCCTGATACTCCAACAGCTCTTCTTATTTCTAGCAGATTACACTGTCATCTGTGCAGAACCACTTCACTTGACTGTAGTCACAGATACTCTTTCTGGAAATCTCATGGATGGCAATTTTGGCTGCTGTCCTGCCCTTGTGAGGCTTCTGTTTAAGTGTACCCATAACTTTAGCTTTTCCCGAGCTACTTATATCTATGATAGTAAACAAGAATAGGATGGCATAGCCTTTCAAAGAAAGAGAGAGAGTCTTCATGTCAAAAGTAGACAGCTCCGAAGACTAAGGCAATAACGTCCCTCTAGAAGTCTATCTCCAATTGCTCTGAATATCTGTCAAGGTATGGAGAGATCCATTCCACATCTGAATACTGTCCAGCATTCAAATTGCAAGATGCAAGGAGCCTCTTCCTTCTCTTCTGGGGGTCCCTGTGAAGTTAGGGGGACAGGCAGGAACTCCTCTGACATGGGGACAAGGAAAGGGACAGACAGTGAGCCTGGGCAGTGCTCTTCCTCTTGCTCCTCTGGTTGATAGCCAAAGCAAGCAAGTCAATCCTGGTATGACTCCAGTAAAAAGACTTGTAGGTCAGGGTGCCTAACCTCCTATTTGTGTCTCAGGGAGATGCATTTGCCAAGGCTACCCACTTAGGTATTTTGAGAGTCTGAAAGGTATCCAACTGAGAAGTATCCAAGAAGGGACGTGCATAAAGAAGGGTTCTTCACTAATGTAGCACATCATGATGAAGCTTCTGTCACAGTTTGAGTGTGACAGACCTTGGAGAACAATATTTGGGAGCCTCATCGCCCTGACAGACCAGAACGGCTGCATTTGAAGTCATATGCACTTCTTGCTCTAACAGAGAGACCTCAGTGCTCTGTAATAGCTGTGACACAGAGGAAAGAAATGGGATCTCTGGTGCTGGCTAGGTCCTTCTGCTGTGTGGGAGGATGTGACCAGCAGGGAAACAGCCTACATCTCTCAGGGAGTGTCTCCCAGAGAACTGGACAACCATGACTGCAGATGGTATCAAAGCTAGCCAAGCACGGCTAGTCAGTCCTGATAACTGCTGTGAAGGTAGGTTCAATCTGCCCAGCAGGATCTTGTCAGCACTCGAACCAAGGTCAAAGAAACTTGGTCCTAGCTGACAGTGTAAAGCCTCCTCAAACTGGCTCATGATCTCAGACCAGATACAATTTCTAGATGCCCACTTTTAGGGCAGGGTTATGAAAGACAGGTGATGAGGCAGCCTGTTTGTGACACCTTTGGAAAAGGTCCTCTCTCCAGGGAATCAGCCAGCTCAGGTTGAGGCTCCACCGCAAGGTGAGGATACCCGTGGCACAGAGAGGTGGGGAAAGGTCCTGTTCCACTGCGGGCCACAGCTCATCTCTGTGGTAAAGCATGAGAGAAATGCAAAAGCAGCCAGAAGCTGAAGTACGGGCTGGGAGGCAGGGTGTGAGAGCTGCCGGCACACAGACTCCACACTGCAGCGAGGGAGATGCACATGGAGCCACAGGGGATCCCACACTTGCTGTAGGCACTCAACAGGAGAATGAGCTGTTTGCCAAATGGAAGAAAAGAGGGACTGGAAAATTATCACACAAAAGTTTTAAACTCAGGCAGTAGGAACAGCATTACTTTCATAGGCTGTTTAACTAGAAAAGCAATTCTTACCCTTGAGGCAAGATTTTATTGACATTAGGAGAGATTTATTTTTCTCTCTTTATCTACAATATACAGTTCAGGAATTGTTTCCTGCAGATAAAAGCCTCATTGTTATACATACAATAAACTGAAGTAAAAATGATTAATGTTATTTCCATCTCCAACTTTAATAATGATTTAAATCAGCAATAAGATAAAATCAAAGCTGATCATCTAAATCAAGATGATTGTTTATTTGTACACTTTAGGTTTTTCCTTTATAGCTTATTATTTGGTTGGAAACTATGAAATACACTGACTTGCAAATGGATATAGGCTTTTCAGTAAATGCTGCAGTTTCTGTCAGCCAAGAAGATGCCTTCATTTCAGTAAATATGCTGTTTATCATAGATTTGTTCAGTTATATATGGTTACTATGCATTACTTCACCTGATGTTGTTCTCTTCTATTTTATATTAATGCACCATTTAAAATTTAGAGCAAACACAATGCATTCTCCCACATCTCTTTTTAACCTGTATCTTTGAAAAGGAAATCAATCCCAGACCGGTTTCTCAGCTTTGAACAATCAAGACATTCAAATAAAGCAGTGACTTTGCTCTTTCTGCAGGCACAGCAAAGGCTGTTCTGCCAGGAGAGGTGTAGCATTCTTTCATCTTCACTTACCATTTCAGAGGTTAACTTTGCATTTGTTAAACAATCATAAAGCCCCTTAAACAAACAAATAAACAAATTATTTTCCCTGGTTACTTTCAGTTTTTACTTTTAGTCCCAGCCCCATAATCTGGAAAGATTATTTAAAAACAAAATTAACTTCTTAAAATTTTCTTTATAGTTTAGCTGGTTTTATAATTCCTCATAGCTGCATTTTTAGAACTGTGTGTGTTTTTGTTTGGTTTTGAAATAGTTCCGTCTTCCTGCAACATTCACATTTGTACTAAGAGCCCTCCCTGCATTAGGGAGAGCATTTCCAGTAATGGCACATAGAGGCTTAATATTGACTTACAGTTTGGCCTAACATGACTGTTTTGGATACCACACCTTCCCCTACCTCTTATGATCATGCTTAAAAGCAATTATTGTATACTTCCTTTGACTACTGCAGGCTTTGTAGCAATATTTGCTAACTCAGAGCTATGAATGACAGAGGACCTGCCCTGGTTGTGTTCCCTGTAAAAATTACCCAGTAAATTTAGACACCCAGTGGTTTATTTAGAGACAGTCTTAAACAGCTTCTGATCCACTGAAAGGTAAATGCAAATGTTTTCTGCAAATTGTTGGCCACCTATGACAGGGTGGACCAGTCTTACAGTATAGAAAATTGGTAAGATTTCCTTACATGACCATCAAGCAGAATATGCCTCTCCCTCTCTATTTCTTACCTTTATGCTCTTCTTGAACATGTAGCCTGGAGTTAAAGATCCTTTTCTAAGGAGTTCGCTGAAGATAACTATTTGCTCAAAGAGAAACACCCTACGCTCCTTTGGTCGAGACTGAACTCCAGAATCCTGCTCTGTCACATAGAAGGTGTCCTGCTGCAGCAGCTTACCTTGAGCTGTCAGCTTGCCCTGAGAAGCAAACAAGGCACCAACATTACAAACCCCGACGCACCATGATCCCACATGACGATCTGCTATGTTTCGTGCAGTCCAAGTTTTTCAAGCAGCACTGAATTCATGTGAGACATATCCCCTCTAAGTTATCAAAGCAGCAACCTTGTAAATCAAGAGCTCCATTTAAGGAAAATAACATAGGTTTTCTCTGGTTTTATTGCCACTGATTGTGCATATAAAACCAAAAGCAAGAGGTCTGAAGTAGACTGTTTTGTATACTTCATTTCAAACACTGTTCCCATTATATAGTTTGTAACTGTAGCGCCTCGGATTCCCTCTAGTCACGAGCTCTCCATAAGCCAGTGGTCAATGACACAACACCTCTGAAGGTGCAAAAAAACAGGACCTACCTGTTTGCAGGAATGCTATGATGCATAAGATGGTAAGACAAACTTGACTTCATTTTGGAGATAAGACGTCTCACCAGGACTGCCAAAGACTACATTGGCTTAGTTACAAACCACAAGCTGTAACCTGTGGGGTTGTAACTCACAAGTCCCCTGCTGGATGTTGCCAAACTCAGAGGGAGCTGTTAACACGTTAATGCTAGGTGACCTTACTAATAGGCAGAGCAGTCTGGTTCACCACTTATTTTGCTCTGGCAATAGATATAAGAAGTCTAATTCAAGCTTGCAGAAGGTTTTACAGACCTCACATTTTGAAGAGACAATAGATAGATTGCACAAGTTCAGAGTGACGGGTATATCGACCCCACCTTTGAAACCTCACCAAAGCACGCAGCTCAGTGCTGGAGAAGAACAAGCACTTGATAAACAGCCTGGAGTAGGGCAGATTGTATAGACAATCATAGAAAGATAAAATACTTTTCTTTGTGTATTTGGTTTGCGTGGCAAGGTTTTGGTAGCGGGGGGGCTACAGGGGTGGCTTCTGTGAGAAGTTGCTAGAAGTTTCCTCTGTGTCCGATAGAGCCAATGCCATCCGGCTCCAAGATGGAACCACCGCTGGCCAAGGCCAAGCCCATCAGCAACGATGGTAGTGCCTCTGGGATAACATAATCAAGAAGGGGGAAAAAAAAAACCCTGTGCAACAAACTGCAGCTGGAGAAAGGAGTGAGAATCTGTGAGAGAAACAACTCTGCAGACACCAAGGTCGGCGAAGAAGGAGGGGGAGGAGGTGCTCCAGGTGCCGGAGCAGAGATTCCCCTGCAGCCCATGATGAAGACCATGGTGAGGCAGGCTGTGCCCCTGCAGCCCATGGAGGACCACGGTGGAGCAGATATCCACCTGCAGCCCATGGAGGACCCCACGCTGGAGCATGTGGATGCCCGAAGCAGGCTGTGACCCTATGGGAAGTCCGTGCTGGAGCAGGCTCCTGTGGACCCGTGGAGAGAGGAGCCCACGCTGGAGCAGGTTTGCTGGCAGGAACTGTGACCCCGTGGGGGACCCACGCTGGAGCAGTCTGTTCCTGAAGGACTGCACCCCATGGAAGGGACCCACGCTGGAGCAGTTCGTGAAGAACTTCAGCCCGTGGGAAGGACCCACATCGGAGAAGTTTGTGGAGGACTGGATCCCGTGGGAGGGACCCCATGCTGGAGCAGGGGAAGAGTGTGAGGAGTCCTCCCCCCTGAGGAGGAAGGAGCATCAGAAACAACATGTTGTGAACCGACCACAGCCCCCATTCCCTGTCCCCCTGTGCCGCTGGCAGGGAGGAGGCAGAGAAAATCAGGAGTGAAGTTAAGCCCAGGAAGAAGGGAAGGGTAGGGGGAAGGTGTGGTTTTTTTTAAGATGTGGTTTTATTTCTCATTATCCTACTCTGATTTGATTGGTAATAAATTAAACTAATTTCCCCGTTGAGTGTTTTGCCTGTGATGGTAATTGCTGAGTGATCTCCCTGTCCTTATCTCGACCCATGAGCCTTTCGTTATATTTTCTCTCCCCTGTCTAGCTGAGGAGGGGAGCGACAGAGCGGCTTTGGTGGGCACCTGGTGTCCAGCCGGGGTCAACCCACCATGCCTTGCCTGGTTGTTATTATAAGCAGAATGCAAATGCATACCTCAAAGCCTTGGAGGCGACCCAGGTTCATCATATCATTGCAACGTTTCGGTACAAGGCACATTAGTTCAACTGCTTTCTGTTAAGGAAAAAGGATGTTGTGTTGTTACAAAAGAATCAGAGGGTTCCTAAAAGCAAAGTGTCAAATAATGAACTTCAATTGTGTGATCGTTGCTAGCAGTTATTCATGGTGAGGCTCTCAAGCACTGAAGATGTACGGTAATGTCTAAAAGAGGATGGTGCACCTACAATGCAGGACTGCACCTTCATCTTTCACTTCTGACTTAAGCTAAGAGAAATACCACATTTAGAATACCAGCAGGATCTTCAGCTATTGTCAAAGGAATACTGGGGTTTTCGTTCCTCCATATAAAGTTCCATTAGATAACATAGCACTATTGTCCACGACATGAAAACGTACCTCTATATCGGAGCACTCCAGACCAGCTTTTTCACTGTACCTCAGGAAGTCCTGGAGAAAGCAGAAAGGTTTGCATTAAGCCACTTCAGAAAGAGAAAACAAAAGATGCCAGTTTGAAAAAGAAAAAGCATATCCAGCAAGTGATTTTCTGAGAAGGAACTTGCTAGTATTAATAAATTCATTTTCAGAGGTTGCTGAACGTTATAACCACTTTATAGATATGGAAAAGGGTTGTGGATGGTTGCTGAAAACATCACAGAAAAAAGACAGAGCTGGGATTAGCCCTTGGGAATGCTTACTTGGTCCCTGTCTTAAGCCACAAGACCACACACACTTGAAGATTTTTCTTTTCCTTTTGGCATTTCAGGGAACACGCTGCTGTCTCTTTGCTAGTGTGCAATTACCAAACTGTGGGCTGATGGCAGCCTGCTTGAGACTAGTTCAAAAAAGAGAAGAAACCAGCTCAGAGCCCCAGTACTGCTGGAGACTACAGGGTAGGGTTCAGACACGCCTAATTTTAGATATTAGCTTGAGACCCCTAGGGATGAATTTTCAGAAGTGCTGAGTAATTGGCATTGTGGATAAAGTCAGCAGAAGCCAGAGTGGTCAGACTCCTTGGGGAAAAAGTTGCAGTGGGCTCCCCAAATTTTAAGACATCAGAATATTCTGGAAATAAGTTTCTTATGCTAATTTGAAGAGAGATATTCAGAAATGGAGGCTATAGCTTTTATTAGAAGCATGCCATTCAGCACCAAAGAGGCTTTATTAACACACTTCATAGAATCATAGAATGGTTTGGGTTGGAAGGGACCTTAAAGATCATCTAGTTCCAACCCCCCTGCCATGGGCAGGGACACTTGTGCGTCTTCATTGTAATTGTAAAAAAATGAATGAAAGTTTGCTCTGAAACTTCAGAGGAAGAAAATTCCTATTTAAAGTTTAATCTTCTATAAAAAAATTCCAGTAGAAAATAAAAAAAAAAATCTTTTTATTATCCTAAATTGCAAACTGCTCCCACAGATGTGGCCCTCCTGCTCTCTGGACATTTTCCATGTGACTCTGTCATTGTATGCCCATGTTTAAGCAGACTCATTTCCTCTTAATTTGATGAAGTTATTCCTCAGTTAAAACTAAGGCTGATTTAAAATAACAGCATCTAACACAAGATGCAGACTATAGTTTAGTCCAAACTGTATCTTTCCACTCACCTTGAGAAGAAGCTGATATTTAGTTATTCTTTGAATGGGTTTGATCAGAAAGTCACTGATGGTCAGCCGTTGGCTTATTTCCTGTTGAAGCTCCTAAAAATTGAGGATTAAAAACAATTGCAAACAATCACAGAGTAAGACAGAGAACATGATAAAATGTCCCAGCAGAGACTTATTTCCACAGAAAGTTGGTCTGTTCTTAATCTTTTGTTTGCAAGAGGAAATTTTAGAGGATTTAAAAATCTGGCATATCCTATTTAGGCAAGGACTGGGTAAAAGTCATGACCGAGCTGGAAGGCGTTGGAAAGCACAGGATCCCTTCCCCCTTTGAGCTGACCGAGCAGGGCTGCAAGGTCTGGAGACCACCCTTTCCACTGCAGCAGGGATTAGCTCACAAATAAGTCCTGCAGAGCACGCCTCATGCCCTTGGGTGGAACGAAACATCTCTCCCTTGTTAAAAAAGCTTCTTTCACATTAATATCTAAATGTGCCTAATCCTAAAGATTTCTTGAAACAGACAAACTTATTGGGAATTTATAAGAGGCACCACCCAGCTCCAATGACTTTTACCTCCTCCCCTGTTTGTAGACTACGGATTAAAAAGTCATTTTATTTTGGACAGAAATCAATGCAGTTGTGGCACTCTGAGGGCCACAGACAGTTAGTACTGGTTTAAATATTTATTACAAATTAACAACATGAGAATTTGAAATAAATGAAATAATAACATTTCTTCCCCATAGCAGAGACTTTAGCAGCATGTGCAGTATCAAAATCTTCTAGAGTTTGTTTTAGATAAACCCCACAGGTCACAGAACAGTCTACTTGACTAGGACTCACAGCTGTAAGTAGCAGTAATGTATAATAAGCAATGCTTACCTCAAAGTATGCCTCATACTCAGCTACTATATATTCAGATCGTGGCTTGTTTTGGCAATATACCACGTACATGTGTAATCGCCGCTCCTGTGAAAGCAAGAGGCACAGCAGCCTGGTGAGATATTGGCTACCGTTCTGTTCTGCTATTAAAAGCTGACAGAAAGTTGCTAAGATGTTCTGTGTGGTCTTCCTTATTTTTTGTTTAATCAAAGATTTAGTTTGCTGAAGTAGGAAAGTAAATTGACAACTGGTTCTCCACTTCTGCACCTTAGGCAAGGGGAGGTTTCCATGGGGGTAGCCAGTTAGAGATGTCGTCCCCACGCTGGTAGGTCTGAAATCTGCTAGAGAGTTGTGCTCTGGCTAATATCACACGAAGGTGTCAATCGTAGCAGTTGGCAAGTACTTGCCATAATTATATTTTGGCAGATGTCCTTGGACACATCAATTTTGCCCCAAACTAAGAAGTCTGCAAGAAGGCAATGATTAATGCTTTAGTTCAATCCAGCTGCTCACTGAAGATGCATAACTATAGGGCTACTTTATGTTTAAATTAAGTTTAGACACGTAAAAGTATCAAGTTGACACAAACAGATGTTTTTGGAAAAGAGTCATCACACCCTAAAGACAATTGTACTAGAGATAGGTAACAAAATAAAACTTACATGCTTAATAAAAAGCTGTGCTAAACGGTCAGGTTCTTGAAGACATTTTTCCAGTTCAGCCAGGAAAAAGCTGAAAGAAAGGATATCAACATTTCAAAATACTTTTTTAGGTCATCCCAGCAGCAAACTAGTTGTCCTTCAGATATATCGGTGCAATTTTAGCTATAGTATTCAATAATAAATGAAAAGGTAAGCTTGGCTTCAGCCCTTAATGGTGGGATTTCTAAAACATTAGATGAGAGCTGTGAAATATGGAGGTCTTGTCTTGCAAACGATCTGCTCTTCTTTACTATTACAGTGGTTTCAATTTTTAAGAAGTGCCAATTGCTATGTAATTGCAAGAGTTGCTTTCCTTCACTGAGAACTCCCAAAGTAAATCTTTTCCATATACCAAAATGCTTGTGAAAACTCAACTGAAGCTTTACCAGGAGTTCTCAGTTGCATGAGCAGATTTAGAGTACTGGTCAATGTGAAAGAGATGCAGAAGTTTCCACTTGAATAAACAAATCAACACGTTTTTGCTGGTGGAGTTTTGGTATGTTCTGTTTTTCACTGTTTTTCAGTATATTACTGTTAGTAATATACTGTAATTCATAACAGTAATAGTAATTCACAAACACTATCTCTGTCCTGACCTGCAGCTTTGGGGAGGTCATTCGTTCTAGCTTGAATGCACTTACCAAGAATATACTGGGATGCCTAAAACTGATGTAAAAACAGCTAAACTAAACTTTAGAAATAACTGGTAGGTTTTTCTAACTGGTAGGCAAATCCTGACAATCTCCCTTTCCGTGATCTTCCTCTTTTTCACGGCAGGATTTCTGCCTCAAATGCCTCCAAGGATTTGCTACAGTAGCCGGATTTGGTGAGAGGACATGCCTGCAATGGTCTGGTCCCAAGAAATCCCAGAACCTCAAAAAGAGATATACGTTGGACAGCTGTCCCAACTATTGCTACCATCAGATACAGCTGCTTCCATAACTCAATCCTCTCTAAATGTTAAATTCATCTACATTTAAATAGACTTCTTGACCCAGATATGCAGAACTAAAAATAGGGAATCCCTCCCTATGTGTTACACAAAACTCTTATCATCACACTTAAACAATGAATGGCACTGGTAAAAACAGTCCGTTGCTGGTATCAACTTAATGTATGGTGAAGCTTTTTCTGACATTTTTTGTTTTGTGCTCACAAGGGCATCTGTCGGAACATGAGGACAGGCCCAGGCCATGAGATAAGCACCTGTGGGACACATGATGGGAAGGATACTGTATTTCCTGGGTGAGGGAAATGTCCAGAGCTGAAGGAATATCCAGTCTGGTGTCCATTGCTCAAGTCTGCACATGCATGCTCAAATTCTAGTTAGCTGGAGCCATAGAGTATTTCTGAGTGGCAGAGTTGAAATGATGACCATATTGTCCATAAGCAAGACATTGCTGTTCATGAAGTTACAGCGGAAATGGCCCAGGGTTTGATATAAGACTTGTGATTCCAGCAGCTTTTCAAAAGCTACTTGTATGAGTAAGATTTTCAAGGAACAGAGTTCCTAACTCAGAGTCAAAAACATCAACTAGGCCAAAGTGTGTCAGAGCTTTCATGTGAGAAGAATCTTGAAGGTATTTGCATTTTATCACCGTACTAGCCAAATACTACTGGTATGGTCAGCCTTTGTGATCCTATCAGCTGCATGTGAAGACGTTCTCGCTACTGAGAACCGCAAGACATAGGAAGGAAACCATGACTTTCCAGCATTGCTACTGCTCATCAGTGGGATGAATTGAGCCTACAGCTGTGACCCAAGAAACACAATATGGCAGCCTCAGTAGCTTTTCTGAGGATCCAGCAAGTACTCCACAAGCAGCAACTCTCTGGGAGCCGTGTTGGGACTGCTTATGAGCAGTAGCTCAGGAGCTGTGGATGGACCACAGTGGTATCTCCCATTGAGCCTCCTGTTGCGGCTCCCCAGCAAGGAGTGGCAGAGCTGTTGGCAGCACAGCATTGACAGAGAGCAGACTCTCTTGTGTGCAGTGTTTCTGTCACACTGACCAGCACTCCTGGCATGGTGTTTGAGCCAGCATAAAGCTGTATCTGTGATCAGAGACAGCATGACAAACACTTTCCCATGAAGCCAGGCAGTGCAAAGCTATAGCTCACCAAAGTTTTTTTCACTGGGAAAAATGATTTTATGTAAGACCGATTCTTTGCATCATGCAGTTGTGCCATTTTTGGCTGGGTAGACAAAGCCCTATATCAGGATCTAGTGTATCGTGAAACTGTGGCTAAAAGCACATGAATTAGAACATGTTCTCAGGATTCAAGGTAGCCATGATTTGTGAAGTTATTAAGCAGCACTTACAAACCAACAGAGACCATTTAAAGTGAGGCAACGTCCTTTGGAAGTTCAGCCCTGAATGACCTGCTGATGTTCAATTAAAAGCAGCTTAGACATACAGATACCATATACCCCAATCCTTTATGGATGAGCGGTTAGAAAGATGCTTAAAAAGGAACTAAACCAAAAACTTACTCTTTGTGCCAGTCATAGATCTGGTGAATATTGCCAAATACAATCTTGTCTTTCCCTTTCATATCTTCAGAAACTCCTTTTTCTTCTATCCTTTTCATGAAGCCCTTTAGGATTAATGATCAGTGATTAGCAAAGGGTTCATTTGAAGGGGGAGCATAATTGCACTCTTTTTTTTTCAAAGAAGCAAAAGTTTAATGTCAGGATTTTTTACATTGAAAACGCTTAAAATACCTTTTGTACAATTTAAAATGAGAAACCCATCTAGATACTTTAAATTACACAGTTTGCTTAAAAGAAAACTTTAAAGGATTTATTCTGCATGTCTACAATACTTAT
This sequence comes from Aptenodytes forsteri, assembly GCF_000699145.1. Taxonomy (NCBI): domain Eukaryota; kingdom Metazoa; phylum Chordata; class Aves; order Sphenisciformes; family Spheniscidae; genus Aptenodytes; species Aptenodytes forsteri. Next base: position 11,098,211 of record NW_008794888.1, on the reverse strand, counting down.
ACAAACCATTATTAGATGTCATTGAAGTGACAAGTGCAATTAGAAGATAAAAGTTAAACAAAAGTAGTTTATCAAGCTCTTGGCTTCTCTGGTAAGAGGAAGAAGCCAGACTCTGTACAGAGTTCTTCCATTCATCACCATGAGTATTTTGCGGGAGCACAAAGCCAAGCAGTAAGTTTAAAGAGTCACTTGAATAGGATTTCTCACACCTCCTGAGAGTTTCTTTATAAGCCTTTGGAGCACTGCAGCCCTGTCAGGTTTGCCAGTGGTGCATGATGTAAACAGAAGATAACACAAACATCTTCAAGTTTGGAAGCTGTTGAAAATCACTGTTAGATGGGCTGATAATTCTCCTTGGACTAGTGAATGCCAAAAGCATTGCCGAAAGCCCACTTCAACCACGTGCCTCCAGTTCTGAGTCCTTGCTGGGAAAAAAACTGGACCCTGCACGTGAGTTGGCTCTGACAGGTGATCCCTAGGGATCAGCCAGGTCTTTACAAGTTGAAGCTTAAAAAACTGTAACTGTTTTTGTGAAAAAAAAAAAGGGTCAAAAAAAAAAAAGCCCTCTATTTTCTCTCAAGTCTGTCTGCAAAACAATAATCCATGGGCCACACACGTACCTCAGCACAGATCCAAATCCAGCTTCTGGAAAGGTACTCAGACATAGGAATTTAGTCCAGGTGCAAACTCAAGTAAAGTATGTGTTACCATTACTCAATATGACAGCAAGAAACGCATGAAATAGGTGGTAGGAGCATAAGTTATTCTCCACCATTGCCCTCAAGGCTGCATTAGAGCAGAAAGAGTTTGTCACAAGCAGGGTAGCCAAGAAAAACCTTTGCACACTGGAGTTGAAACCTAAAATACAACATTTGTTAGATGGAAACAAAAATAGTTTCCAAAGGCATTTCTTCTTGTTTCTGTCAACATGAGAAGGGGACCATGGAAGCAGAGTGCAAAATAAAGCCGTTTATTTCTCATGCTGTATTTTTTGTTGTTGTCACTCTTCAGCATGGTGCTTTTTAGTGGAAAAACATTTTGCATAGCAGGGTTTGCTTCAGCTCACCTCCACAACAGTTCCCAAGTCTTTGACGTAGTCTTTTTCAGTCTGTACCAGCTCATTTAAGACAAACCTAAATTAAAACAGAACACATACATATTTGACCATATTCCTTGATGTTACTGTTTGTTCCTCTTACCACATATTGCCCCACCGTCATTCCAAGTCACGTAACACGACTCACTCTTCACTCACTTACAGCTCAGTGGAATGTAAATGACAGAACGTCACATTTCAGGTCAGGGTAGTTCCCCCCCCCCCCCCAGATCCCAGGATGGTGCAAGAGCAGCAGCACAACCAGCTGCCTGTACTTTGAACTACCCCTCCCTGCTCTCCTCTCCTCCACCCCCCCATGCAGCCCTCCTGATAGCGATGGAGACATGTGCTGACCCATTTTGCAGCAAGCAGGAGAGCATTTTTTGCCCCAGTCCCTCTGGCTTTGCCTAAGATTCATCAATTAAGTTTTACTTTGGAAGCTTCAAACACTTGGAAAACAAATCCCACCTCCCGTCATAACCAAGAGCTTAATCTTTCAGACTAGGTAATCTATGGGTGGGTGTCAAATGCTTTACACTGATTTCAGAGCTAATAATCCTGGGTAGGAGAGTCATCTAACGAAGGCCTGATGCATGCAAACAACAGCAAGCTAAAAAAGCCCCTCCTTTGTAAGTCAAACTGACTAATCACATAATGTTATTTCGAAGAAAATTTCAAAAAGTTACAGCTTGCTGCAGACAGTTTGCCTCTCAATTACACCAATACATAGATTTGGCACATGACAAATAAACTCCATCTGTGCTCAAGTTCACTATGGCAGTAACAAGGCTAACGAGATAGAGGAGTGCTTTCATGTCTAATACCACTCCATTCACATCAATCAGCAGACTGACCCACTTGAAATGACAGGGCTGAGGGCAAACAGTGCTAAGATAAAAGTCTGGTTGAAAATATCTAGTGGAAAAAAAAGAAGTAGACTGGCGTTGCAAGGAGAGACTCAGTTATGAGAGGTTACTGAGAAAATAAATCCTGCTCCTGCTGCGCTCCCAACACGTCCCTTGCTCAGACAGAGCAGAGGAGATACTTAAGACACGTGGCAGGAAGAGGTCAAACAGCTTCTTGTTCATTTGAGAGTGAAATCCAGCCCCCTTGGCAGAAGGCAGGGCTGGCAGCGGCGATACCAGATGCTTGTGCTCTCCGAAGCACCCTGCCAAGTTGCGTGCCTGGGTAGTAAACACGCGCGGGGCAAAAGGCTGCTCTTTTACAAAGCAGCAGCGTGTGGCCTGAACAAGCGTATGCTGTACAGTCCCCTCTTGCTGGCTGACCTACCGTGCCCTTGCAAAAGGCTTGCCACATCTCCTCCGCGCGGGGAGGCATGCTGGGAGGTTACTTTTCGGCTTGCACCACCTCCGTCTGCATTGCTCCCCACGAACACAGAGAGCTGCTGAAAAGATGGGGAGAACCTCTCATCTGCCCACTGCCTCTCCCACACCCAGACTCCTTTGGTTTGAGTTACTGCAAGGATACATCTGGCCAAATCCTGCTCTAAAAATGAAGCAGCAGGTACTTGTAGTACTTAATGTTGCCGCACATGCAGGCAGGTGGGTTTGAATTAAAAATCAGTGCAGCAACCAGGTGCCTATCAGGTGAACAGACTACACCTGCAAATTTACACCTCTTTTAGGAACCAGGGTCTGCATCTCCACTACTTACCTTAAACTCAGCACCAGTGTTCCCCCAGCTCCCCTCTTTCTAGCAAGCAGAAAAATCAACCTTGACCCTCTCTATTAGTTCTCTGAAGCCTACCTGACACAGGACCTTAGAGGTACTCCCAAATTTAAAGGTTCCTAAGATGTATGCTGTCAAAAATTCAAGTTCACTCATCTCTTCAGCCGATCACATGGAGCAAGGGCAGGCAGTTGCTTGGAAAGTGGTCACCAGCAGGTATTGACTACACAGCTGTATTTAAAATGGCATGAACTGGAACAAGGATAGAGCCTCCTCACTTCTGAATAAGTCTGAATATCTGGATATCTTGGTAACTCTGTACTAAATCTATACTGAACAACGCTACTTGATGAGACTTTTGCCTTACTGCTCATAGAAATACAGCAATCAAGTCTCATGGAATAGGGGTTTCCTAACACTAAGGCTAACTGCTGGCACACGCGTGCTGGCAGAGACACAGGAAATTACTGCCCATGCCTGTGCAAGGATTCAACTGCTGGTTTGTGCGGAATGGGGGGTCACAGCTCAAGTTTGGAGCTCAGCTGCCTCATATGGCTATGGAATTAAACACAGCGAGACGCAGAGATACAGAACACAGACACAAAGGAGCTGGAGAGGAGACAGATGTCTTGTGCTGAAAGCCACTAGCAGGTGCTCCTAAACATCCTGGCATTTAGGAAATCTGGACGGAGGCAGCTACTAATTACGCATAACATGCTGCCAGTCCCCCTGCCAGAAGCGTCGCACGCTAGAAAGCGTTACTGCATCTATGCTTACAGTGACAAAGGTCTCTGCACTAGAACTGCAACCTGCAGTTAGTTGCCAGTTATCTAATTAATGAATTGCTACTAGAGAAACCCAAGAACTTGCAATATTGAGGAGCTTTTAGGAGACAGTTGTGGGCAGAGATGTTCTCTGCGGGAAGGCTGACAGCTGTCTAGTTGAAAACTTCTCCCATTCAGAAACACAACCAGGAGTGTCATGTCCCTGCCTGCTGCTGGGAGTTGATCCAGCCCCTCACGGTATTGCTTCTCTGGCTTCCTATAACAAACTGCAGGAGCAAATGATGGCTTTCATAGACCTGCGACACTTTGCTCCTGCTTCCTCATCTACACTTAACTACCTCCTTGTCCTCCCCGACGTGGTTTCCTTCCCCGCTTGGCATCTTTCCCAAATGGGCTGCTCTTCTTCCACCTCTCACCTTACCACACTCCAATGAGACATGTATGGACCACTACTTTTCCCATCAATGTATGATTTGATTAGATGATTGCAGTTACCGTTGTTAGTGTAAGAGGCAGTATAAAGAAAACAGCTACCTGAGCTCTCTTTCATATAATTCTTGATTCTGTTTCCCCAATTCTCTTTGTCACCAGCGTAACCATGCATTTAAGAAATGCTTTAATCATGACAAGCTTTAAAGGCACAAGTGTTATTTCTGTTACATTTATGGGAGTGTACAGGTAATTTTAAAAAACAACTTTCATGAACTGTCACAATTTCTTTCCTCTCCCATTACCATGAACACGAGGGTTTCTCAAATGAAACTTTCTCTTCGGTGGCACGTTTCCACCACAAATGCATCTGAATTCTGCCCCTTCCTTTGCTAACAGCTAAGGCAAAAATTTATTATGTCATTCAAAAAATCCTAGTGGGATTCTCTGTTCTTTTCCTTGAAGGTAGCTAACAAGGTCAACCACATATCCCTCTTTGAGAGCTGATTTCACCTCTGGCAATGTGGTAATTACCAAGGCAAACATCTCAGTAATACTGCTCTAGCTGTTCAGAGGCTTTTACAGCAACAGATATTTGCTATCTGGGGGAAAAGCTGCACATTTTAAAGCATGATGATGAACTCCTGAGTGTGCAAGTGCTTTTATAAAGTATTTTTACAGGTTAAGAAAAAACAGAAGCAAGCAGAACACAGTTTTACTCCCAGTCCCATGTTCATCCACTGACTACAAAGTATTCTTTCAGTGCAGCTATGTGTCCTCCTTGGGTGCATATTTCAGAAAGAAGAACCAGCAAGACAACTTACATCCTGCCTCTCATTGCTTTGGCTTTTTGTTCCTCTTCAAGGTTTCGTGGGGGAGTTGAAGGCGTCATTCCTTCATTTAAGCAGCCAGTGGCATCTTTTAAGCTTCCTCCGTAAGATCCTCCTTCAAGGGTCTAAAAAAACCCCAAAGAACAATAGAATAAACATTATCCTTGAACTCCAGCATCAGTGTTATCTTCTGTTTCAAGTCAGTTCTGCAATCAGCACTGCAGTCTAAAACCAAGCAGAGTATTCAGCAATACTTTCCTGCAGGACTTAATGAAACACAACGAAACTAGTTTTAAGTTGATATAAGACCCCCCCAAACATTAAAACAGAGAAGATGTCCTCTTGCCAGAAAGTGGAAAAAGATGTTCCAGTAGCCCCAGGATGAGAAAACTCTTCCAAATTATTTCAAAACAACCTGAAAATATCCTGGTGTCTCAATCCAGGCTACACGTGGTCAGTGTTTCTCTGCCAAAGACTGAATGGGGATTCTTCATAGTGAAGTAAAACACAAAATGAAACAGAAATAGATGGATACATAGTAACATTCCACAATAATTAAACTTTTCCCCAAATCCCTAGAAGGTAATTGCAATTGACCTAACAGCCTGCATGTGGGGGGCAGAAAACAAAATATCCTCTGAAAATACATCTAACTGCATTAATGAAATACTTTTCAATTTGTTAGTCCCTCAATGGAATAAAACTATTTTGAGCAAATTTTCTAGGAATGTCCTTCTCGGTTTCCCATGTCACAAAATGCTCTTTCACCACTTACTCCTTATCAAGCACCCTATGAACGCAGACTATCTTCATGTACCAACATCTCAAACCGAGAAAACACCAAAACCCTCTGAAATGATTGGCTAGATAAAGCTGCTTGCACAGAGTTACAGTAATTTAATGATGACTGTGGGTTGTTTTGTTTTGTTTTTACTCGCTTCATCCTTCCAGTATACATAAGGAAATGAACCTTTGTAGGTTCATCGTAACACTGCTTTAATCCTGACTTGTTAATTGAGTTAAATTTGCTCAAAGCAAACATTTACCTAATTTTAGAGGTCCTGGGACATGTAGAAAAAGGTTTAGCTTTTATATTAACATTCTGAACTGTTTCAGGGAAAACTTAAGAGAAGCCAAGATATGAAACAGGATTTACTCCTTGTCCAGCAGACATGGGACCAGACAGGGAGAGTGCACAATATTGAAATTTTTGAACAAATTAAACCCAGAGCATTTTTATCGCTTATTCCACTCCCTGCCAGATAGAGTTGACAAGGCAGATTAAAAGCGACTCATGAATCTTTGTAAAATTAAAGCACAGCTGTGATACTTCAAGCAGTTCTATTCTTTAGAGGGTCTTTTCAGGGAAGCCAGAATACTAAACAAATTCACATGTTGGGTAGTAAAACTCCTGTGCTTCAGAACAAGCTTTAAAACAAAACAAAACATCCCACTGTGTAAAATATTTGAAAGAATACCAACAAGACCCCAGAAAGAGTACAGTACAGTAGCTCATACTCTGCAAAGCCTGCTCCGAAAGCACCTTTCGACTATGCAGCGAAGAGCCTACATGGCAACGTGAGATGTAGGCTTCATCTCACGTGGGGAGCAAAAATATTAGATACTCTACTGAGAAGCAGAGCACATAGGGTTAATAAAAGCATAGCAGATGAAGGTGGAAAGCAAGGAAACCAGAAACAAGAGGTAGACTTTAAAGCCCTTCCCTAGAGTCATATTAGGCCTGTTGTGTACACAGTTTTCACAACACTAAACTTACCAGCTTACTTTTGACCAACTTTTCTATTGCACTGACAAGGTCCGCAGCAGTTGGGACATCGGAGGAGCTCTGTCGAGCAGCTAGCAAAGAAGAGGACTGCAAGACACCAGGTTGCAAAGGAAAAGCAAGTTAGCAGGATGAGAAGGGAGTAGGAAATCAGTGGTCAGTGAAGCAGCTTCTGAGACAGGAGAACGAACGTGGAAGGGGAGCAGGAGGGTTGGAGGACCACATGCATGGTCAGGTGAGTGAGTGTCGCCATATCAGACAAGCACAGAATTGCCATCCACTTCTGGCTGCACATCCCTCTGCAGCAGTTCCAAGGCTGGGAACCAGGGAACAGCATCAAAGAACTGAAGTTCATTTGCAACCAGGCTACAATACTCTTAATGTCTGTTGGTTCCTCCTTCAAAGGACATCTATGGTCTTACAGGCTCCAGAAAATTGATCTTCTTACTGCAGATGTAAGAAATTACCCCCTCCCCCATACATACATATTTAATAAATGCAGTTAAGTACAAGGTACACATGGAGTTACAGGCAATAGGGGAGGGAGGCGGGGGGAACAAATCATTCGCCCTCCCTTCCCCACAGATCAATTGCAACTCCAAATGAACTCAGATGACACCTCCCATTCATGCAACTTCAGCCATCTAAAATGCCTATCTTTTCTCTCCCCTCTCTGCAAACAGTGGAGAGAAAATGCCCCTACATATCTCATCTATCCTAGGTACCTGGCACAGGAGGGCAGAAACACTCTTTGGAGATGCCCGCTTTTCCCTATTGACATCAATTAGAATATTTTCAGTTTTGCTTCTCTATGCTTGTCTGTTGGTTGCAGGTATTCAATTTTAGGTGCCTGACATCATGTAATGTCTTTGGATGTCTCCACATTCAGGTAGCCACAGCTAATAGCTGCCGGTTGTTACAAATCTCCAGAAACACCCAGGCATCATCAATGTGCTACCCAAGCATCCCCCATGGCACTGCGAAGACTGGCCTCTGTGTGAAATACTCAGTTTTGGTTTAAGTTTTTTTTTCTCTATGGGCCTCTTCACCCCTTGGTCTCTGTCCTAAGAAACCTCACTTTGAAAACCCAAACTCATGCAATAGCTATGGAAATTGGTATTTATCAGCTCACCTGTATGTACATTTCTTCTGAATGAAACACAAGCACTGACTAAAACTCTGATAACCTGCTTTTGGCAGGCTGACACAGACTAAAGCATGGCTATATTCTTATAAATTCTGCATTAAAATTATTAAAAAGCTTATTCATCTCTCAGCTGCTTAATAAAGGACTTCTGGAGAGCACCTATTTCAGCGAAGTCACCGTGCAGGTGCCAACGAACACACATCTGAGATTAAATAATGCTGGGGACTGAGACATGGAAATGTGATGGCAGGAATTAGGCAGCTGGCCACCTCTTTAAGCGGCCCTTTGGGGAGGTTGCTCATGTTGAGTGACACAGCCCCAGGAGGAGAAAAAAAAAAGGCAAAGGAGACCTATCCCAACCAGAAGCCTTGTGACAGAGCAGAAGCGCGAACAGCCTGCCATTCGTCATCTCGTCTTTCACAAATAATACATCTAATCAACAGTTCTAATTAAAACAACAACAAAAACTACAGGTAATCAGGCTGGTAATTGAGGAATTAGGCTGGTAATGCAGGAATCCCATACAAATGTAAAAGCTCAGACAGCCTGTTTCACCTGCAATGCAGACAGACACGTCTAGGAAAAAAAAAGACTGAAAATAGGGACTTTGAAGAGATACTGGACAAATACATAGATGATAGCCGTCAAACATAACCATTCTAGCAGGAGGAGTCCAATTTTTGGAGGCACTAAACAGCTGTTGTTCTCACTTCTTTTAACTGAAATTGCTCAATATCTCTGAAAAGTAAATAACTGCAGGATTTTGAAGGGAGCATGGAAACATTTGCTGTCTACAAGTCTTTCAGGGTAAACTAAAACTCTTCTGTGATTGATGAGAGAGTCTGGTTTGTGTGGGGCAAATCAAAAAATGGTATTTCTGTTTCCCGGGAAGTAAATTATAAATTTCTAATATGAAGATATCTTGCAATTTGTCTTTATAAGAGCCTCCAGGAGCAGTGAGGCATGATTATTGCTGCCTTGCAATGGGCTCAGGGAAAGGTGCCACCCCCCGCACCGTGCAGACGTCTCCCACCTACCGCTGCTACTCCCCCACGCTGCTGCTGGTCCAACCTAAGCTGGTGCCTGTAAGCAGTAGCAGGACATGAGCAGGGAGCTCTGCCCAAATTAACACTGTTAAAGAGCTTTTGGCTCCAGCATGTCTCAAACATTGCTAACACGGTGCTCCTGTGCCAGGGAATTCAGGAGCCATGTTTGTGAGCTTAAGTTTTTTTCCCCCATGACAAAAAGTGAGTAGGGGGAGAAAAAGACAGAGAAAAAGGGTTTCAGATGCATCTTGTTCTATTTAATCTTCTCTTTTAGGAGCGGGTGAAGAAACAGGACGCCAAAATGCTCTATAAAGCTTAGACATCTGGAGCAGAAAACAATTTAGTTCCACAACATTGGCGCTGTCAGAAATGTATTTAAGAAATACTGAAATCACATGGCATATTAAAAATCAAAAATAGTGACCCGACTAAAGCAGTTTTGTTTTTCTTTAAAAAAACCCCAAAACAAACCCCCAAAAACACAAAAAGCAAACTAACCCCAAAACATTTAACTAAACACCACAGGGAAAAAGCCAGTTGCAACTGCTTTTGTGCTGGGCATGGATCCACCACGGCTCTGCTTTGCCGACCTTTTGCCTCTGCCCCATGCCAGACAGCCAGCAGCACATGCAGCACTCAAAGGGCAAGAGTCCACGACTCCAGCTGCTTCCTTCTGGTCTTGCTGCCACCACAATGTCATAACATTTCTTGACAGATTAGCAGCAAGCCCCTGAATCCTTTCCTCCATCATTCTGCTCCTTGAGTCCCAGAAATATTTGTACCCTTCTCTCTCTGTATTTCCAAACTCCTGCCTGAACCTTCCCCAAGAACATTCTGGCTTGTTTTTTTTCTGACAGTTTATTAATCTCCCCTATACTTGCTTCTTTGCATGCAGTAATTACAATCAGAGGATAGAGATACAGAAGTGGCAGTGCTAAAAACAGATGCCAGCAGGAAAGCAGGAAACAGCTAAACAGGAGGATGGATTTCTACAAGGGAGACGACAGCACCAGGAAAGGTTGGGGGAGGACACATGCAGACAGGACCTGCACTGACTGTGAATGCAAACCACTGTCATGGCCATATTCACAGATTCTCACCCCAAGTCCAGGAGAGCAACTGAAGGACTCTGCAAGCCACTGCACCGTCTACCACAGCAAATTCTGACTTACCATTCAAGAGACCCTAGCTAACAGCAGAGAACTACCACCACCAGCATGGTGCACAAAGATGGGCAGACCAAAGCCCTTCCCACCCTCCTGAGAGAGACTTCAGATACCTTGCGGGCTTCTGAACTAACTGGAGCTGATGGACCATTCAGTGATGACCAGACACATATGCCAAAAACGCCAAACGATAGCACTGGGTAGGCTTTTCCATCTGCAAGTTTTAAAGTGCTTCAAAATGGAGGGTGGATGGTGGGGCATAGACTAACAATGTTCCTGGACCCCAATCACACACAAAGCCTGAGTGGAGAGCCCAGGCTATCTAACTCTTGGTAAAGGTGGTATTTCTGGATTCAAGCAGATTCCAGCATCTGTCCTACTCCTCGGGCCCAGGCTGCCACCAAATACCATTTCTGCTGTTACTGCCAGACACCAACGGCACTTTTAAAACAGATGTGGAGAACACGCGTTATCAGCCTGAGTGGCATTTCTGACCACACACAACACAAGCACACGATCGACCTGTCATGAAATGGGATGCCAAGGCTAAATTGCTTATCCAGCACTATTTGTAAATCCAGTTGGTGAAAGGTATTAGATCATGATTTGCACGTAGGAGTCTCTCATAACCACAAGTCTAGGCCCTGGATACTAGAAGACCACTATGAAACCACTGTGAGATGGCTATGTGAGAAATGCACTTAAACAGGAAACTGATATAGTAGGGGAGGCCTTACCATCTCATCTTGGGTTGGATCATTGTCAAAAATCTTCATAGGAGGAGGAAGAGGTGTGTGAGACTCTTCATCTGGTTCATCTTCTCCCCAACCCTTCTTGCTCTTCTGAAGAAAAGTAAATATAATTAGAAGCAGGGATGGGTTTCTTTTATCTTTTTAGATATCTGAGCCCTACCACCAGGCTTTGAGTCTGTTAATACTAATAGTGGCTCAACATTGCGTCGGGTGGAGAGAATTGCAGGTAATGCTAAGCATCATGGAAGAGAAGCAATAAAGATGTAAGGTTTTGCCGGTTAATCCTGGTGCATTCTAAGAATTACAGAAATACAGTTTATAGGTCACCCAAGCAGCTAAGGCAGTCACAGCTGTCTGTGTGCTGATGGAAAAGTATTTTTTAATTTAAATGAGAACAGCTCAATGTACAGTTTTTAAAATGTGTTCCTCTATTTGTGTTCAGTTAGTATCTTCTCTATTTTTGGCTTGTAATTCCTTATTCACTTTATCAGGAAAAGCCATTCTGGCAAAGAACATGCCTGCAGAGAAACCGCGGCTACAAATACGTAGCAGATTTAACAGAAACATGACTATTTCTCTGTGTTTTCTTTCAATAAGGAATTACACTGCCATGGTAGGATAAAGGTGATATGAACCTCAGCAAAAAGTGATAACAGCTGCTCATGAATAACTTCATTTCTATCCTTGGCAGCTTTCTAATAGGCTATAAAAAAAGCTAGTCAAAGGACAGTAATATATGCAGACTTTGAAATGCTGATCCCTATATATTCAATTGCTCTTTGGATGACAACGCTGTCTGCAACACAGCTTCAATCAATGCAATTTTACATATGATTCACTGTTCCCTCTAGAACCTAAGGGAACTACATTTACTCAAGCGTGAATCGCATACCACAGAAGAGACTGTCAGAGATATGGTCTTTCCTGCAACAAACACCAACACACACCTCATCTGCGCTGTCTCCTTGAGGCGTGGTTTCATCTCCAGTCTTTGGTGAGCCGAGGTCAAAGCTCTTCCTGCCATCTCGCACCTTCTTTTGTTTCTTGATGTTGCTCTCGGTCTTCCCGCTGTTCAGCCGGCGCACAGGACTAGTCAACCATTTCTTCAGGGTGTTGGTTGAGCGCTTAGGGCCAGGAGAGCTCTGGATGGAGTTGAGGGATGGCTGAGGTTGTAAGTTGGCCACTGAATCAGACTTGCCCCCATTGTCATTGGAAGAGACTGAATATGCGTCTGGAAGAAAACAATGCAGGTGAGAGATCATACCAGCACCTCCTCTATTTCCTAGTGCACATCAAGTGCTTGACAGTCCTAAACATGAAAAGAAAATACAAGCTGCCTCAATGAAAGGTTTTGTGACCTATGGACATTGTGTAAACTTTATTGCACACCAGAGAGAGGAGTATGCCCAGCAACAGGCATTTTTCACAATCTTACACACTTCTCTCATTTCCTACCACACTATCTGTCCTTATGAAAGATTGCAGACAGCAAAGTTATCTAGTTTCTGATGAAAGCCTGAATTTCATGCTAAGTGCTGAATTTCTCAGCTTCTTCCCACAGATTTCACTGTGAATTGCCAAGAAGAAAATAAGCACAAAAAGCAGATTACTACAGGAGACCTGACAGCCACAAACACTTTGTCAGGTTCCAACTCCATAAATGTTTCTCAGCCATTTCCAGACCCCAATGACATTACTGTTAGTTAGACTACTTATTAACTTTTGAAGGTTATTTGAAGCACCTTAAAATTATCTCCTTTGCCCCTGAAAGCAATTTGTCAGAAGACTTCACACCTCCCCTAAAATTAAGAAACTGGAATGAACAATTACAAAAGATGACAAATTGTTCAAACCGAAGGAAACTCCCAAGAAGGAGATACAAGGCAGGCTTAAAGTTAAAAAAGATTTCCATTATATCCAAGCAGGAGATTCTGCTGAACTGTATCCAACCACAATTATCAATACACATGTTCAGACTAGCACCTTAGAAATGGGTGCAACCTCCCTTACTCTCCCCAAAAGCAACAGACCAAATATGAGCTAATGTCAGTAAGTCTTCAAAACCAAAGCAAACAAGTTGCTTGAAGATTTCTCAATTGCCCTTTAGGAACAAGTGCCCTGCTTTCACCTTTCTGAAACCATGGCAAAGCAACTCCCTCCCCAGGAGCAATCAGGGACTGAGATGTTTAATCCCACACGGTTTAAGACGAAAATTTTTTTTACAGAATTCAGAAATTGTCACACAGCTGTAAGATACATCTCAGACTGTACATTAGAAAGCAGTCAGCTGATGTTATTAAACATTTTTAGATGGTTATTTCTGAATCTTTTATCTGCCCCAGCAGAAAACAAAAACATAAGTTACAACACATGAAAATAGCCTGGTGCATCCAGATATTCTCACTTCAGCAATAAATATCATTAGAGACACTGGATAGTACACACGCTGAGGGAGAGCTGATCTCCCAGAGAATCGTTACCTATATTGTTTTAGAAGCCAGTTCCTGCTACCTGCATGCAGAGCTCCTACCCCGCTGGGCAGAGCTGCTGCTCACAGCTGGCTAGGCACCGAACCGAGACTGCAGCCTGCCTTGTCTGCCAGCTTGTAAAATGCAGACTGTGAGAGTTACAATACTTTATAATCATAGACAGCCTCAGTCAGAAGTTGAACCAATAATTTATTACATACCTGAGGTCAAAAGTTAGGTTTTTAGAACACACGAAAATAACTGTAACAAGCTAGAGGAAGTCAAAGTTCATTTCCCAGTCACGAAGAAAATCCAAATCATCAGTCTTCTGACGACAGGAGTGAGCGTGAGAGGGGCTGGGAGGAGGACGGATCCCAGGTGGAGCTGCTGGGGTTTTTCTGACATGCCTTCATAACGGCAAAGTAGCAGTCATCTCAAAAAGGCCTGGGTTTAGCCAGCTCTTGTTGATGTTATTTCATGCACACGAAGTGGCATTAAATCAACTAGCGCAAGATAGTATTTGTCAGTGGCCAGCTTATCTTCCACTCAATAGGCTTTAGATAGTGTCCTCTCGCAGGCTCCAGGTGATGCTCTGGGAGTTTATCAGCACACCTTGCATCAGCACCATGGGTCTTGCGATGGTGATTTTGATTTTGCAAGCACCCTCGCCCCTCCATCCCCCAGCAGCACCAAAAACCCCGCAGGCGGCGCGGGAAGCATGAGGGCCTTGCCAAGGGGCTGCGCCGAGCGGGGTGCCCTCAGGTGCCCGTGCTCCCACTGCCGCTGCAAGAGGATTAACTTTGGGAATTACTGGTGCAAAGGGAGCAGGGCTGCAGTCACGGAAGGACAAATGCTGGAAGCGATCGCTCTGTGGAGGCTGCCACTGTCAGGGATGATTTGGGGCAAGCAGCCGTTATCACGGACTCACTGCCTTTGCTGGGGACTGGGCTTGGGGGGGAGGTTGAGGGGAAATGAGGACAAGCTGATCTTCCCACATCTAATGTACAGAGAGGTTTTTACCACAGCTTGGCAGTAACACAGTCCAAACCCCTACCTCCAGTTGATGGCACCTTGCCAGTTTAACTTTTAGTAAGGGAAGGGAGCTGATAGGAGGCTAAACGGAGCCTGGGACAACCCCATCCACCCCAAGGATTTGTTACCGAGACGTGCAATCCTACCTCAGCCCAGCGGGCTCGAGGCAGGGCCAAACCCAGGAACCCCAAAGTCCGTGATGGAAGGGGCAGGGACCTCCCTTCCCAGGAGGAAACACCTCTGGTTTTACAAGCAGGGCCAGGCCCTGGCCTTGCTGCCTCCCTCTCCTTTCCCCAGGCAGCACAGCCACAGCTGGGGCACGGACAGACACACAGCACCTCTCACACCGTGACACTCTTTGCTTGAGGCCGTCCCAGGGAAGTGACGGTCAGCCGTTGTCCCCTGTCATCCCAGGAAAGGCAGCAGGTGGGCAGAAACAGCCCAAGTCCCAAGCTGGACCACAGCCCACCCTGCCCCTGGAATTTTGTCTGAAGTTTAACCTAGAGCCAGGAAACCTCTGCAGACTGAACATCAGGCCTCCAGAGCCACAAGTTATGGTGAAAGCCAACCCAAAGGTTTCCAGAGGGAGGCGTGTTACACTGTACAACGATCCCACTTGAACGAGGCTCTGGATTTTCCCGCTCAAGGTCATGCCTTTGGTGATGAAAAAGGCTATTTACCAAGGGGTTACTAAATCTCAGTCGTGCCAGGCTGTACACAGCCCTGGCAGATATGAAGTCTCCTTCTTTCTCCTTGTCCACTGAAGTGCCCTGGCTGACCACTGTAAGGCACCTGGGACAGAGCCCGGGCTTTGCTTGGCCCATGCAGCCCAAGGCTGGAAACATGGCCTTATCTTGCCTTTAACATGGAAACGTAGTCTCCACTGGCTGGAAGATAGGCAGGGAGGTGGAAGAGAAAGGCTGGTATAAATCTCCCTGCTCCCCAGCCACCAAGAGAGCCCCTCGAGGTGGGGTGAGTTTGCTCTACCCAGCACCCTACACACGTACAAAGCACTCCCATCTCATTGTCCCACTTCCCACCATTGCCAAACATGCACTATCCAAAAACCACACCGAGAGTCCACACACAATATTCATAACCTTTGTTCCTTTTCTTTTTTAAAGGAACTGCAAATATGGACACATTTGTGAGCAAGTCACACTTGCTGTTTGCCAGCCCTGCTGAGAACGATTTCCTTTGCACATAAAGCAGGTCACCTCGACACGGTTGCAGAGGCAGGACTGGAGCTCAAGGAAGAGCAGAGCTCACAAAATGAGAGACAGAAACATGCAACACGAAAAATCTGCCAGGAAAGACTTTGGAGACCTCTTAAGCCGTGCTTGTGTGAGCTCCACTGCTTCTGCGGTACGTATGGCTACAAACACATTAATCATGACACTTGATACTAGCCTGAGATCCAGACACCACGTGGATCAAGTGGAAGAGGAGGACATGTTACCGTGCTTTTCTTGCAAACTGTATTGGTAGAGCTGTTCGGGAACACAGTTTGCCTAAGAAAAGCCAGAGAGCACTTTGGAAAAGATGCAGCAGCACATTGCGTGGTAATTCAGGCAGCCGCTGCTGCCCGCAGGGACCAGCAAAGCAGTGGCTGCCCTTGCACTGCAGCGGGTCTGCAGGAACGTCAGGGCTCAGCAGAGAGCTGCAGTGAGCAGTCATCCTGCCACCAATGTCCTGGGACACACGCGTCTAAAAAAAGGTATTTGGTGAAGCGAAATGGGTGTAGAGAGGTCAGCAGACTAGTGTGGCTAGATTGATTTCCTGGCCAAACCATTCATTCAGACAGAAGAAATGATGGTTTCCAAAACACCCCTAAGCAAACCTCCAAGAAACTTCTGGCAATAGGACTGTGACAGATACTCAGCCAGACCGAAGAGCTTTAGCATTCAGAGCTTTTGCACCGCCAAAGGCATGAAATATTTGTTGTTGTTGCTCAAATGATCAGACGTCTATAAAAGCACAGCTCTTTTACTTGAAAAATGGGAGGTTCCAGTTCTGTGCAACCTTGGGTGAAAGGAAAAATGAAAATCCCATAGACCCATTTTAGAGGCACAGTTGTATTCCCATTTGAGTCAGTAAGGAATTACTGCTGGAACATAAATACAAGGCATTTTATTTTTACTTCCCTGTTCCCCAGAGCACGCATGGGAGGGGAGGTCTGTCTGATCAGGCTCATGCAGCACCGGACTCATCTGCAGGAACTCAGATCTCTTAACGGGGAAAGGGAAAGGCTTCTCAGAGCAACTCAGAAGAAAACAGCAGGCTTCTCTTTTTGATCCATACTAACCACAGATCATATATGATAGGAAAGAAATATGCTTCTATAACCAGAAGTTAATACAGAATATAGCTATGAAGACAGGTGACTATGGCAGGACACAATCTTGCTTTAGGTGAGAAGAGGTGAATCTTCTTCTGATTTATGTGTGGCTCCATTTCTCACCCCAGAAAAACAGCCTAAGAGAAATGGATTTTTCCACAGAAGTCAAAGAAGATGAGCCAGAATGGGAACTCTGTAATCCTATTAGCATGTGCATTTAAATCAACAATTTTTTTGCAGAAAAAAATCCACTCATGAATGAAAGCCAATAACGACAATCTGACTGATGAGCACATAAATTAGCTCTGCTGTGCTCGGCGGAGACCATTTTCCATATTTAGTGATTCCTGTAAAATAACATTTCTGACAAAGACGGAATTGAATCAGATGTGGGTGAAAGACTAACTCGGTCTTTACTCGAGCTATTATTTCCTGAAGAACGGGAATCTCTGTACCAGAAAATCTTGGAAAGCAGGAGTCATCTAGACCTATCCTATACACAAACAAAGCCTCTGTGTTAGTATTTCACACTAAACAAACAAGAATCATCTAAACCATCAAAATGCACCCTCTCCTGCCCTTTCTAAGAACATCTCCTTCACCATACGGGCTGTAAGCTCCAGTTCACAGCTCTCAGCCCCTTGAGGCTTTATATTCTCCCTCGGGAAACACTGCTGTGAGGGCCACCTCGGATCTGCTCGAGGGCTTCAGGGCTAAAGCTCTACTCGACAGACGCAAAGATGGCAGAACGAGGTATGAAAAGAACTTCTTTGGTCTCTTCTGTGCTTTTGTATTAAATGTCCAAAACACGCTCAGTGAAACATTTTTATTGGCACGAGTCAGGGTTACAAAACTTTGTGGCTTAGGCAGATGACAGTACTGATCCCAGTTTTAGTGTTAGAGCCATTCTGCCTGTAAAACCTGGCATGGATTTGCAAAAATTTGGGAGGTAACAACATTTGGATAATACAAAGTCACTTTACAGCTATTCCTCAAGTGAAAACACTAGTTCATACAACGTAAATAGGAAATCTGACAACTTTTAATGTCAACAGATAAACTGTCTCTTCAGGCACTGCCTCTGAACAAGGTTCCAGAGAAGAACATAAGTGAACACGAGGAAATTTTCAGTGCCCATGTCAGATAAAGATAGAGGACAACTGGCTTGAAAAGCCCTTTAGATTAGAAGTACGTCAAACTTTCGCAATGGAATTACAAAACTCGCCCTGGAGTCCTCCACAGCTCCCCATCTGCTCCCAGCTCTGCTCAGCCGCTCTACACATGTCCAGCCGCAGACCTGCCCTACGCTTCGGCTTGAGGGAAAAATGAAGTGAGACCACGTAGGACCCGGTTTCACACCAGAGGGTAAAGACACGTTCAAACTACGCCATTGAAATCTAAATGCAAATTTTGCTCCGAGGTTCAAATGTTGTCCCTAACTTTATAATCTCCTGGAAATGAGCAGAATTGAGAAGGTTCCACTGAATTTTCTGTTTGTGTCTTGGAGTATCTTTTGAAGCTTCAAGCTGGAAGTAACATCAAAAGGCACAAATCAATCTGGCAGGATTCTCACAATTCCATTTATGTGGATGAAATGACTTCTGTCCAAACTCAAGAAGAGTGGTATGGAGTTAAATATTTTATGCAAAAGTTTCTAGTCCAATAGAGAAAGTAGCTTACACTGCTAAAAGCAGATGTACTTGACAAACTTTCCAATCACTATAATGTAAAAACTCAAAATTTGATTTTCTTTTTCACTGCCAAACATGCAAAGAAGACTAACTTCCAAAAAGAACAGGGGAAAAAAAGGACTGAAAACTAAATTAATCACACAACATTCAGAACGCACTGAATAGCTGATATTTCTTGGAAATGGGAAGGAAGAGCTGCTTTGAGATAGAGAATGATCTGCAGAGTTCCCTTTAGCTACACTGCAAAGCAGGGGATGCTCCTGGGGGATTTTGCCTATGGGTTTTGCCTTTGGGAAATGGTCACCTATCTGTTGGTTTTAATATTCAACTTCCTGATCGTTACTTCCAGGTAGAAACCTAAGCAGAGGAAAACAAGCACTCACCTAGCTGGGGTGGGCAAACACCGTCACTTGGAGAAGCTCATTTTTGTGGCAGGCAGCAGCTCACCTCATGCTCTCAGCAGTCAAGGAGCTGTGCACACTTCTGCCCAAGGGTGATGCAGAGCAGGAATCACACCCTGTAGGAGCCTCTCTCTTTCCATTAACTACAGAGGGAGTCCGAGGAAATTATACCCTTAGCTAAATTTAGTTATTGTGAATCCCCTTCCCACATTTGAGTATGTTTCATACCAGGCCGATCTCACAGCAGGAAATGATTAGCTGAAGTTAAGCATCTGACAATTCACTTTAATGAGCAATAACTCATGGCAACCCGCCATCAGCCTCAGTTGAATAGCTTTTATTTTTAGCTGGTGTTGCTCAGATGCGGCGTTCATCCAGCATGCGCTGGGAAAGCTGACATCCCAAAGTAGTCTCCAGGTCTTGGTTGTGCCAGTCGGAGTGTCAGGGCTCGAGAGCTCCAGTTCTTGGAGGTCAGAGAAAAGTCACTGCAGTTCTGGGAAAGTTTCAAAGAGTGAGACAAAACCAAAAGCCTGGAGAAACGGCACCGAGGCGCACGGTCTCAAGAGACCTTGCAAGAAAAGTTACTGAAATCCTGAGAGCGTGCTGAATGAGCGAGCTGGGTCTCCAGGGAGAGAAACAGCACAAGGGGAAGGCACAGAGAGCGAGCCTGCTGAAGTAAAACATGACTTTGTTTCTGTCCAAGAGTGCCTAGTGAGAGGAGCAGCTACAGAAGTCATCTCTGTTGTATCTGCTGCTTCATGTGGACCTAAAGCTATTGTCAGAGGTGACTGTAGGGAGGGCACGGGGAAAAGAGGAAGATGAGTCCTCAGATGAATACAGGGCAGGGTCTCATTTCCTACAGATGAGCATTTAACCGAGGAGCTGCTGCACATGAAGGCAGAACATGTCCTTGTGCCTCTGAAGAGACTCTCAGGAAAGTGTGCAACTCAACCCCACAGCACCAAGCACTTGAACAGCAGCCGAAGCATCTGCGGTCCTCCTCTCTGCGTGTCCCGCTCAGAAACGTGTTTCCATATAACAGCTTACAACTGTGATGGGTATCTACGACTTCTCTGGTGGGAGGTTTGAGCCTTTTTCTCTCCATTTATCAGCTTGATAAATTCATTCTGCTTCAGAGTCCCATCTGACCCCTCACATAAGCTGCTGTGAGTTCATGACAGGAATAATAAGAGAACAAACATCCACAGAGTGAATCCACCAACCCGTTGGTAAGTGAGATACTCCTAGCCAGCTCCTATCCCGAAATACTATGAGATAGGTACGTTATTGGCCTGCCCCGAGTCCTTCAAGGGAACCTTGCTTATCTCCCCAACAAAGCAACAACTTTTTAGAATAGGTTTTACTGAATAAAAGGGTGTAGAAAAGCTCAGAAAAAGAGCAGTTGCTCCACACAGCAGAGTTTGAGGCCAGGCGCAGTATTTCTATGCACTCGATTTCATTCACCCATTCTCTTGCCTCGGGTTTGTGCCCAGCACACATCCCGGACCAGCCCAGAGCACAGCAAGTCCAACACATCTGCTGGGAGCGCACGTTGGAGCAGCCTTCCCGTAATGCCTCACAGCTGGGAGAGCAGATTTCTGAAGTCAAGAGGCACGCATTTTGCTTTAGCAAAGAAAGGAAATAAAAAGTCAAGACTAACAAGATCCAGAAAGGGCATGCTTTTTTTTTTTTTTTTTGAACAAATCAACATTTATTTCAATTTAGTCAAACAGCTCGTTGAAGCACTTCTCTAAGTTCTACTTTACATTTTGTATTTACACTGTCCTCGTTCTGTGACAAAAATAAAGTAATCCCCGACCCTGAAGTTTCCAGAATAAGTGTCGCTAGCAGCAAAAAGAACAAAGCCCCAAACACAAAGCAAAAATCCCCCTTGATATATTTTGATAGGAGACTTATGCATGTTCCGTAAAAAAGTTTTAACCCTGAACCTTTATGGAAACCTATATGGGATGATGAGGGGGAAAATGTCATGTTTGAAGCTGAACAAGAAGAGCAGCATTTGCTGGCCTTTGCAAGTACACTGTTACTTTTAGCATAAGGAACTGTGAAATGCTTAGACACCCACATAGAAGCAGACTTTTTAACTTTGATCTAAGCAGTTTTGCTCTGCTGGGAGCATAAGGGTACCAGAGCTGGCGAACACCATCTTCTATCCTGGTGGTGGGCACAAAACCAAACTTTATTGCACATGGTTTCCAAGCAGCTGTTAGTACAACACAAGCCTTATTCTTTTGCGAAGTGTCAAGGGTCAGCTTCATTCAGCAGCTCCCAAATTGAGCTACTGTAAGAATTTTGAAGTTATTTCTCAGTTAAATGACATCATTGCTAAGGTCAACTCTGCCTTACGCTTGAAGCCAGCAACCTCTATGACAAGGTGGACCATTCTGCTGAATGAGGGGAGAGGAGGGAGGAGGACGACACTTGAATATCGTATTTATGTCTCCCTACCTCAAAGGAAACTGTGGCTATGTACCCAAACAACTCCTCATGGAAACAACAGAAGAGTATTGGTGACAAAACAAATTGGAATTGGAAAAAAAAGCAAGAACAGAACCCAAAGCTTTTTGGGATAGGAAGAAAAACTGCATGTTGAGAAAGAAGGGATTGGTCATTAAACTTTCCAGGCACACACAGGGCTCAGAAAGCACAGAAAACAAGCAGAACAAACAAACACAACTGTGTGCATCTTAGCGTCAGCTTCTTTTGCCAAATGCAGTAGCTTCCAACATTCAGCAGCTGTCTCTTGCTTTCTAGTGCTGTGGAGTTCTCTTTGGTACTTGGAGGCTGTCAGGAGCTCCGGGCAAAGAGAAAGTCTGTCCATTTACCAACCAATTCCAAAGGCGCTGATCTTGAATAACTTTACTAAGCAAGAGTGACACAGATGTCTAGGAAAAGGGGCTTTTCTCTTAGTAAAGTTGTGGTAGGTGCAGTGGAAACCCAAGGCAATCTACATGCTTGTCAAATTGTGCCTAGGTAAGAACAGAGTCCTCCATGAACGTCTCTCATTTGTTCACTCTTAAATTATTCAGGCTCTGACAGCCCCTGAAAAGAAAAGAACGGAATAAGAATAAGTTGCAAGTGGTGCAGGGCAAGAGCGGACACCACGTAACCACCAAGAACAACGAGGTTGGGGTGTTTGACGACAGACACACTGCAGCTGGAGCCTCCAGGGATGGTGCCCAAAGCAGCTTCCTCCACGCCCTTGTCCTCCAGAAATACTAGCGGAAAATACAAGCTCACAGCAAAGGTACTGGGTTGGGATGAATTAAAAGAAGTAATGAATGGAGTAAATGCAAACAGCGGTTTGGAAATAAAACACACAGATAAGAACTGCTGGTGCTTGTGATGTTTTGCTCTTTGAACACGGCACAGGGAAATGGCTAAGCAGCTCGGAGACTTTTAACTGCACACTCAAGACCATCAGTTAGATTTGTGGGAAGCTTTAATTCACTCAGCTTAAGTAGGAAAATCAGAATGTCACTTGCCGTCCCATATAACAGGCTCACGTGATCTACCTCTTGGTTTTTCGTTTGACAGCTCTCCAGGGCAGGGAGCAGATCTGTGAGGAACCTTCCTCGTGGTGCCAGCCAACAAGCTTATCAAATTTCAGGTGATGAAATCACTACTACACTCTATCTGCGTCAGCAAGAAAGATGGGACAGGAACTTGAAGTTTCCAAGAGCATCTGCTGTATAGGAACAGGAGAGCTCTCTGCAGCACCCTGCCGAGGTCTCAGCCCTCTGAAGCTGTGCAAGTGCTTTGAGCCAGCCACCAGCCTTCCCAATAAGGCTAGTCCTGAGAAACTCATTGATTTTGACTTCTGGAGGGCCACATGGAGCCTCCCACGGCTTTTACGGTGCCTACACCATTGCTCCTTACCAAGGGCCTCCTCACGGAAAAAATTCTACGTCCAGCTTAGCAGAGGTGAGGAGAGGTGCACTGCATAAACTGCACTGCTTCACTCCCAGCTGCATCACTGCGTCTAATCACAAATAGCTGTAAAAATGCTCTACCAAGCAACACGTCTAATAAGCGATTATCATTACAAAAGCCATCTTCGCTATTGCTGAGTAATTGCTTTCTTTCGGCCCCATCTTTCAAAGTAATTAGGAAAAAGAAACACTTATTTGATCACAAGAGCAAGAGCTGGACTGGTCTAGCAGCAGAGGCTCTTTGATTCTGGAAAGACTTTGTCGAATACGGGTGATCTTTTGCTGCAATGTACAATGTCTGATCACAGACATCCACCTGCCTGATAGTTTAGTATCTCCAGGACAAGTGACTGCAGTGAATATTCAGCAAGCATTAGCCTTTAGATATTTGTCTGGAGCTTGCCTTGCTTGAAGCTTTTCTTAGACACACTGCCAGATCAAATTTTACGGCAGCACAGCTCTGAGCAGCTACAGCCCTCCCTGAGCAGCCCGGGATGTTCAAGCCTGAGTAATTTCTCTGATACTAAGACAAAGTCAACTAAGATGCTGCTGTCTGCTCAGCACCTGTGCCCTGGCAGGAACTGTGCTCTGCTATTGCGGAGCTGAAGGTACTGCTGTAACATTCAAAGTGTTTGCCTCCTTCTTGCCTAAAGCTATGGTTTTCCTTCTGCTGCCCTAGAAAGGATCCCTGTTGATTAATACTTATTCCATTTCCTAAAGAAATCTATTCAGCCTCCACATGCTTCAGCTGAGAGCGATGTTTTAATATTGTGGTGATTCTCAGGGTTCAAACTACAGAAGGTACAAAGAATACCAGACTTGAGGCACTTCAATGGTATTAGCTGTGAATCATCTTTTTACATTGTACCACTCAGATACATTTGGATCTAAAATACATTTGCATTTCTAATTAAAACATATTACCAGTAGTAACTAAAGAATGTCTTAAATCAGAATCCTTAGGCCATAAAAGCTAATTGCATGATGCTAAAACTGGATTTCAAAAATATACATATTATACCCCCTGCAGGATTAATTAGGCAACATCTCTTCAAAAGAGTTCTCAAAAGTGTATTTATTCAGCATGTGGTTAAATTATACTGGGTTGTGCAACACTTTTCATAGCCTGCCTTGGTGCACACTTCTGCGGCAGCAGACAGCTGGGGCCTTGTTCGTCAGGGGTGCTCAACATGGGCAAATCTGATTCGGGACCGCAGTGAACCCCAGCCGATGAGAAGGAACACGCATGCTGGTTCGTGCTCTCTGCCTCACAACCACCTAGATGCTGCCTTCACCCCTAATGCAATCCTGCTGCTCCCCGCTGCGCAGCGGGGGTTGCTTTAGCCACAGTTAACTGGTGCCGCTGAACAAGAGGATCTCGGGTACGTGTGTGATGTGCTTCCTAGGACATGCAGGCCTATAAAAAGGCTGAAATCAACTGGTAGATATAAATCTGGAAGCTATAACTGCTGATTATTTGATGCTTATTTTGTCACCAATTTCCTACGTGACCTCAAGAAAGTTTCAGAGCGTTCACTGAACTGTAATGTGTTTTCAGATAGGTTAAGACTGTACTGCATGTCTTGGGGATGTAAGAAACCTCTGTTCGCTAAAGCTGCATGTGCATTATGAAGGGACGAGAAAAAAAAACCCAATGCAGCATAACAGGGCACATCCTCGGCTGCTATACTCTGTAGCTGTAATTGTCAGCAAGCTTAAACTGCATGAAAAAGCGTCCTCAGTGGATTTAGCTGTAGCTGGGGATGTGCCACTCCCAGCTCTCCTTGTGTGCTCAGAGCTGCTTGCTCCATGTGAAATCTGAACATGGAGAAATGCCCGGAAAACATAACAGTGGAGACACCTCCAAGGTCGCTAAATCCAGTCCCTTCTTATCGCAGGAAAGAGTCCATCTTTTTCCTAAATGTTTACTTTAGTGCTGTCTTGTGCTACTCAACAAGGGATCTTTGCTCAAAACTGACATACAGACTGTACTTGTGCTTTCCTGTATACAGTGACATTAAATTTCCATGTTTAATTTACAACCTTCCAATACAAAAGATAAAAATCTCCACCAGAAATCACCTACTGGTTCCTCAGGATCACATTTGCTAAGGGGTTCCCAGCAGGTCTGGCTCCCTGGCTTCACCCCTTTGTGCAACTTTACAGCCTTGCACAGCCTGGAAGATAATTTTGCAGGGATCCAAGATTCAAAGTTGTTGAGCTGTACCAGGACTAGCAACGGCTGTAACACACGGAACAACCAAGTGCATTGGGGTGCAATAAGGGCAACAGAACAGCAATTACTAACTCCTCAGGTGGCAACACA
Source organism: Aptenodytes forsteri (assembly GCF_000699145.1). NCBI lineage: Eukaryota > Metazoa > Chordata > Aves > Sphenisciformes > Spheniscidae > Aptenodytes > Aptenodytes forsteri. The sequence goes on along the minus strand of NW_008794888.1, from coordinate 11,073,279 downwards.
CAAAACGGGAGATGTATTTTTTCCATTTTCCAAAAGTACTGAGCAACCACAGTTCCCATACAGTAGAGGAGCACCTGTAAGCACTGGGAAGCGCTGGGAGGTGAGGGAGTAAGAAACCCGCCAGAGCTATATTGGGCTTTCTGCAACGTGATGTTATCATGCTACATTAGAGAAAAGCAAACAAGCAGCACGTAAACTGAAGCGTATATAATGGCGCTCTCCACATCAAAGAGAAGAAACCCCCATGGCTGTTCTATTATTAACTGCTGTAATTCAGTTTGCAGGTTCTATTTCTCATCTCATTAGGACTTCACTGGTGAAATTTTCATATTTTGTCCTAATTATCTGAAAGGACCCCAGGTGACATGTGTGATTTCCATGTTTTCAGCCTGCCAGGGAGAGGATTGCAGGGCTGGTGCAGGACAGAGGCTGACAGATTGAGAGGGACATCAAACTCGACAGGAGAGCCAACGGGATGCACTAACTACCTTTAATCCAAGGAACGGTTTGTGTTTCAGCATAATCAGCCACATCAAACATTATGAACTAAAAGCAAACAGGTTAATTTTTGGTTTGTGGTTTTCTAATGGGAAAGAACATTAGCCAAGGGAGACGTTTTCGAGCATATCTCATTAGGTATTTTCTAATAATTCTTTACACGTGCTGAAGTCCTACTTATGATCTACAGATCTTTTTTCAGAAAACAGCCAGATGTGCTTCTGTAGTTGTTTTAAAATGTATCTTTACATGACACTGAATTGTGTGATGCAATATTAGCAATTGAACTGTTCTGCAATAGCAACTGATATGCAGTGGCTAAACTGGCAGAGAACTGGATTTCCTTACTGAATTGAAAGCCACATCTGTAGATCCCTGCTGTAATCACTAACTGCCCAACCAATTCTTCTCTTTTGCAAAGAAATTGCAACTTTTGCCAAAGATGAAAATGTTTTCATAAAGCCTGTTAAAAGGCAAGAATTACACTGAAATGTAACAGTGTTCTGGTGTGTTTGAGAAGTATCTTGATGCTATTTTTAGACTGAAACATCTTGAGGCTTGGGGTTTTTTAATTTTAAAATGATAGATTAGTTTTCCTAATACATACACAAGTTTTAACAAGGTGTATGCTGAAATGTAACGGTTCGGAAAAAAAGCAAAATCCTTCTGGGGTCATGTGAAATAACTGCCCTTTTTGTTTCACTTCAAAATGGATAGATTTTATTTCAGCATCCGTGCATTGAATTCCTAAACAATACATCTATCTGGCACTTATTTTATAGGAAAGCAGCATGTTTAGTTACCCCATGTTCTTTGCAGTGAACAGGGAGTTACCCAAGCTATATTTTTCACAATTATCTGTTCTCTTTCCCTTAGAATAAAGTCTCCCTTCTTCAGGCTTTTGACAAGATGAATAAAGCCTTGTGAATTCCTATATGCTTCTTGGAGCGAATGGGAAGTTTGGGAGCTTTGCCTGCATAAAAGCAAGCCCTGTGTTTCTTGAAAGCTGGATGAATTTATGAAAATTGAAAACAATGCAGCAATCTGAATAATAAGGATCCCTACCACGCATTCACCTCCAGACTAGTAACTGAAAGCTGATCTTTATAGAAGCTCTTGCTATCTATGTTACACATATGAATTAAGATCTGAACGTTTATTTTCTGTACAACTGTTGTCACATCCTATCTCAAAAGATAAGGCTGCAAGATCAGTCATAAAAGGGAGACACAAAGCCAGAAGACGAGGGGCTAGCTTGTGTTGGGAGAGTTAGAGTTGTCTAGCAGTCTGTGTAAGTTTCAAAAAAGAAAAAAATAATGCTAGTATTACTTGGATCTTGGGAACTGAGAGAAAGTTGTTAAAGCATCCCAAACACTGGCACTGATATGATAAACATCAGATTTACAGAAAGTGGCTGACGGAAGATGAGAGTGGTGAGCAGAGTCCTGTGCAGCAGCCAGCACTTTGAAAAACCTCAAACCTCCTGTGCTCTCGGACACTTTCTATTTTCCAGTAACACAGACCCACTGAAAACTTGACCTGGTGTATCCATGAACAAGGTTTCTACCCTCAAAAAACCCTCCTTGTTGTAAGATTTAACAACACTTCAAATAATCCTAAAAAGAGCTCACTGTTCCCCCAGCCTGCCAACAGAGCAGTGGCCATGCTTCTCCTTCAACTGTCCACGTTCAGAGGTTGCTTATCAGCCTCAGGACTTCTCCTGCTGAAATCCTCCTATGTCTCATTGCCACGTTCAAGGGAGGACATGCCCACGCACACAAATACTAACAGGTTCAGACCAGTGAGTCTTTATTTACCCCAAAAGACTGGCATGGGGACAGTCAGGCACACTTTTGGGACACGCTTAACTCAAGACCACCTGTCAGGAGGGTGTAAAGCAGGTGTGGGAAAGCAAGTTTCCACACTAACAAAAAGAGCGATTTTTTTGCTAACAGTATTCACCTTGTCATGCTAATCCTGCTTGCTCAACTGAGCAGCATTTTCATCAACTCTTTTGTCCCTTCCAATAACTATCTGCCATGACCTACTCTGACTCCTGACTCAGCCTGTGGAGGTGGGAAAACACAGGACTTGGAAGACATGTTCCTGTCATGGGCTTACCAGTTTTCTCTTAATAGAACTGGAAGAAAATAACAACAACTCTCCCAAACCTCACCACAGCCATTTGCTTGTGAACCTGCCAGGAGAAAGAGCCGAGCACAGCTCTGGCATGAGAGAGAGACTGCCCACAGAAGACCAGTACACTTGATCCTCTTGACTTTACTGAGATGCAACTAATGAGCAACAGATGGACTTCACCCAAGGAGTATATTTGGGGAAGGTAACAGTTTCCTCATATTTCTCATTCAGGAAGGACCAGGAAACTAAGCGAGCTTCGGTTGACACCCTTGATTTTACTATTGTTTTCTCCTCTGCCTCAATTTTGACAGAACTGCTTTGGCCACGCATTCCATTACGCTTTACACAGTGTAACCATGGCTCAGTCTAAAACACTAAATAAAATATGTTCAAATTAGGAAATGGTATGGGCTTGAATATATTACTGCAGATCACCCTCTTGCTACCACTCAGCACAAAGGTACCAGTTTCCTTAGCAAAGCTCTGCAGCTCACTGTAACAGTGTCAGCACCTTCTATAAAAAGCACCATCAGACCTCACTTTTTACCTAATGAAGAAATAACTTTTATTAACACACTGTTGACAGCCCTTGTAATGATGCTGGTTTGCCCAACTTCCAGTTAAGGCTCTGTTTCTGACCAGCTAGCAAAGATGTACAAGGTGGCTGGCTGAACTCCCTTCACTGCACATTAGTCACCATCACTCTGTCAAGAGAAGCTTACTTTGTTAATCTTACAGCAAAGAGGTTCACCAGACTGAGCCAGTAACAAATCAACGACTCAGAGAAGGATAGCAAGAAGAGGAAAAGGAAGGAAAGAAAGAAAAAGAGGACAGTAAAACAAAAAAATGCAGAAGGAAAAGCAAAACTTTAGGAGATAGGAGAGAGGAGAAGCCGGAGGGACAGGAAATTTAAACAAGAGCTTTACCAGGAGCATGGCACAGACACAAACCCACTCAATCTTTCATTTTTAACACACTGAGATTAAAGGTTTGACATTCAGATTAAGTTTCTTTTGTTCTGAAATGGAAAGTATGGACACGACCGGCAGCCTGCTCAGAAGAACAACTGTTCAAGGAGGTAGAGGGACATGTTCTTTATTGAAGCTGATACGACACATGGATTTAAATCCATCTTCCCTGTTTCTGGCTACCCTCAAGTAAAAAGTGTTTTATATTCTCACCTGAAGCCACTCTGCAGCCACATAATATTACCTAGAACGGGGTGTAAGGTGTTGCACTGTAACGTTATGCTGACAATAGACTACTTTTAACCACAGACCCTTTTCTTTGGGCTGTACCTGATGCACTCATAGCTAGCTTCTCAAGTCCAGTAGATGGGAACATCTCTCTCCTTGTGCTCAAAGAAAGGCATTTCCTACACCTTGTTAGTACCTTCCACCCTTCTGGTGCCCCTTAGGGCAATGAGACCCCAGCATGCTCCAAGTAGGGCTAGAACTGAATGAGCTGAACTACTGCAAAGAAATGACCTCTAAATAAGGCCCTGGGTATAATGCAGCATACAGAATTTAACTTCTAGGTTAAATCTGAGTCACTGACTAGTCTTTACAGCCCGTGCATCAGAGCCTGGAGCTCAGTGTTCACCTGACCCAAGCTCCATGCACCCACTGCTGAGCTTCAGAACTCTGCACTGAAGGTAGTGCAGAGTAATGGCACTCACCCGCTGGACTTTGCTCTGTGTTTAAAGGCAACAAAGTTTTGACCTTGTCACATTCAAGGCATGCAGCTGACCATTTGCTTTAGAAAAGACATTTCAGAAAGCAGGAATCCCTCCAATTTCTTTGCTTTCCCTCATCACCAGCCTTTTAAAGGAGCCTCTAATCTGAACCACATAGATAACTGAGGAGATGGACTCCACATTAAAAGAAAATAGGGTATATTCAATTGCAAATCCTGGACTGATTTCTAAGGAGAGTTCAATGACTTTCTAGTTGTCTGAAGACCATCAGAATTTGAACCATCTTATCGGTCTGCTTTCAGGGCCAGTTCTGCAGCACAAAGAAGCATCCCATTACACTAGGTCACTTTGCATTTGTGCATTTAGGAGATACTGCAAAAAGCCTTGCTTGCCCACTCTTGGCTGATTAAGGCCATTGGCCTGAAGGCTGTGCAAGTCTACTGCTCTTAACTACCCCTTTTTATGGCTGAAAGCAAGTGACAGACTCTTGCTCTGAGGCACTCCTATATTAGGATTCGTATCTCTCCATACTTCAGAACAGACAAGTAGTCCTTATTTAGTTCACGCAGGGGACTATCGGGGTCAGAACAAAACTGCAAATGCTACTAAGTGTCAGTTGCTTTCTCTGGATGGTTCCCAATAGCTTTGTACATGGGCAAAGCTGACAAGATCAGAAACTCACCAAGAGAAACAAGTGAAAAAGCACTATCAAGGTCTCTACTGCTGCAATACAGGATAAGATTGGTGCAAAAGAGTAGTTTGAGTTATCCATCAAAATCCTTTAGAGAAATGCCCAGTTACACAAAATTTACGTATTTCATGATACACTGGGGACCTAGGGTTTGGGTTTTTTCAGCTCTGCATTATTGTTGCTATTTAGGAGATCAAGCATCCACATCACTTCCAAGCTCCACGGCACAAAAAGCACTGACACAGCTTGTACCGACACAACCTCTGTTTGAGCACAGACTGCTCGCTCATCTTCGCAATATCTCTCACCGGACGGTTCTTATTGGCACAACAAAACCTACTCAGTTGTTGCAAGAGATCAAGATACATCCAGCATCTGTCACCAGGAAAAAGCAGAGCCGCATTTCCAAAGGCAAAGGGAAGGTCATTTATGGGGCAGCAGTGAGAACAGCTCCAAGGTGCTCCACATCCATCTTAAATACAAACTACAGTCACCCATTTGCACTGCAAGTCTGAGGTCAGTGAGAAGCCCTGGGACGAACAGTGTCCCCCCAGAAAGAAAAATTATCACTGACAATGCAGAATACATGAAGTTAGAGCTGCAAAGGTCTGGTTGCCACATTAAAGCATCTCCAAGCTTAACGGCAGAAGCTGCCAACAGCAGCACACTGATGCTCTAGTCTGGGGCACCCAAATCCCTCATCAAATGTCAGGTTTGGGGAGTATTTCCACCATCTGACTATGTCTGGTTTTCTTTAATAAATACAGCATAACAGATAGCCTTTTACAACTTTTTGCCCAAAGTTTACTACCAAGGACAAGAAAGAAGTAAAGCAATTGGTATCACAAAACACCTTTTGTTACTAACTCGGTAAACTAGAACTGCAAACACAGTTAACATTTCAAAAGGAGAGAGAAGAGCCAGCTGTTTCCCCTTCCCCCTTCTAGAGACGTTTGCAGGCAGGACAGGCAGCAGGGAGATTTTCATCTGTTAGAATCAACATTTTAAAGACCAGAGCCATGTCAAGAGAGCTTGAATACTGCTCCAACCTGCTGCACGGGCCAACACATTAAAGCACAGGCTGTCCGAGAGACTTGGCTTTCACGGTACCACAACCTTTCTGTTAGCAGCCCTACCCCTACAACCAGGTTACATGTTCCTTCTTAAAGTCTGCAAAACAGCGAGGTTTTGTGTGTTGACCTCAGAAGTCACTTCTTTGGCATGAAGTAGTGTGTTCTCCCCAGGCTGAAAAAGATCAGTGTCTTATGAAATCATGGCAAACTCCATCACCAACTAGTTTGCTGCTGTCACCACATAAGCGTGACTCTAGTTCAATAACCGCGGAAACAGGGCTCCTGCATTGCAGATGTGTGCCTCAAGAAATTAGTAAGCCCGCCCACCCCCAAAGTCATCTTGATCTGGGGATGTATGAATGGGTTCCACGATTACTGAAAAACTGCATTTAATAGCTTTAGTTTTTGAAAAAGGACCCAAAACAAAAGAAAAGGCAAGTTTTGTTTGGGACATTTTGCTGAATGGGCCATTCAGAGAACAGGAAACGCTGAAATACCACACACACATCTTCAAAAAACTCACATTATCCAGAACAAGTTCAAGAGCCATATCACAGCATAAAAACTGCAGGCTGGGAAATCTTCAGGCAATGCATCTGAGCTGCACTGTTCCTTGTAAAAGCCAGATTTTAATTTTATTTTTACAAGGCGCCCTAGCTGCCGTGGCTTTCCCACATCTCTCTCAGCGTTTCAGCTCAGCCAGCTTCCCCAGACCTTCCCACATCACCATTCAGAGATTTGTGAACTGTGAGAAACAGATGTTCTCAAAGCATTTTGCTCCTATCCAAGCCCAAGAAAGACTAGAAAGGGGAAAAAAAAAAAAAAAAAAGAAATCTCATTTAAGCAAATATTTCTCCCCCCCCTACTGACCTTACAGTCCCAGGGTGTTTCCTACCAGCAACGATAAAATGTATCCTGTCAACTTTAGCCCTCTCCCCTCCCGACGCCCGTGGCCGGTTCACCCGAAGCTCCGGGCAGCGG
>NW_008794888.1:11062651-11064044 GCF_000699145.1 Aptenodytes forsteri | reverse complement strand
GGCAAGTCTTGTATTGCTGTGGGTTTTTTTAAAGTTCACAACTTTTTTTTCCCAGTGCCATTCCTTAGCTTAAGCTAAAACTTTTTACAACTAGTTGAAAATACTAACCAGCCTGTTGCGATCCAACTGCTCTGCCTGTCTGTTTTCTGCACCAGGAGACCTGCCTGAAGCACTGTAGGGTAAATGCTTACCCTTCTGACACACGGACCAAGATGCCTGAGATCCAGAAGCACAGCTTGCTTTGGAAGGTGCCAGCCTGTTGTGTTAGGATTTCCCACGTAAAGCATGGAAAACTGGAGGTGCCAAAAACATCCCGAACCTTGCTGGAGGCGGCTGGTAGGAGAGGTCGGGCAGGATTCCAGAGCGGCAGCATCATAGTTTTGCACTCCCGCATCGAAAGCTGAACAAACCCAACAAGCTGCTTCTCCCAGGCATAAATACATATTGAGACTCCCTCCACCACAACAGCAAATACGAAACCTTCCTGCTTCACTTCTGGCTGCGCTGTAGGAACTGTTCTTCGACTACAGTCTCGCTGGAAGGACTGACAACCTCATAACAAGCCTGGAGCATGCAAAATTTTCCCACCAATGCCCTTGAGCACCAAGGTGCTTTTCAATACATAAGAATGAAGGGAACCTTAACTCTGTTTCCACTTTGCTGTGTGTTGTGTCTTTCTTTGACTTGGGTCTTTGCTTATCTGGGAGATGCAAGGGAATGTCTCCGGGGTGCACTCAAGGGCTCTTGTGCCTGTAGCAGGGAGATAATGTGTCTCGCTAGAAGCAAAAACCGCAGCTGCAGACGGAGAAGGAAGAGGTGGACTGGGAACCAGCTAGGACACCCCCACCCTCCCACACCGCTCCCTTTCCCTATAGACCGTTTGTCCCTGCCACGGTGCCCCAGGCAGCAGCTCTTCAGGTGGCTGTCTCGGCTGCCTGAAGTGCCAGGCAGTAAGAAGGCAGCTTAGGGCCTCTGAGTGATTCAGGAAACTTGTAGCAGGGCTCTTTTGAGAAGGCAGCTCTTCACTTCTCTGCTTTCTGCTTCGTACCACATCTCTCTCTTTTCTAACCCACTCTCATACCACATCCACCTTCTGCCCTATGGGCTGGCTGCCTCCCACCTAAACTCAGCCTGCTTCGTGCAAACACAAAAAAGGGGTAAGATGAACATGCTCTTCACTGGCATCTTGCTGTTCATGTGGTGTCTGCCTGGATGGGTGATATGGGCTCTGAGGCAGGAGCAGTCCCTATATAGTGCCTAGTATGCCGGCGCCCCGCTCTTGGTAGGTTTTAAAAGTCATCATAAGGAAATCTTCAAGAGTCCTCATTTAAGAAACTAGGAAACATCCTAAAAATAGCATTTCAACCCCTAAACTCCCGCGACTCTCGGAAGA
>NW_008794888.1:11005490-11062499 GCF_000699145.1 Aptenodytes forsteri | reverse complement strand
CGGCAAACCCTGGCATCGCGGAGAGCGAACCCGGCCGCGCCGCGGGGAGCGGAGCGGGGCGGGGCTGATCTCACTCGAAGAGCGTCTGAGCCACCGGGCCGAGAGAGAGCGTCGGAGAAATGTGGTGCCCGTTACGTTAAAGGGCACCACAGCCATGGTTACGTTAAAGGCACAGCGATAAAAGAGTGCTTGGGGGTGAAGTTTCAATGAAACAGTGCTTAGGCAGTGAAGTCGGAGACTCTCAGGAGGGTTCTGAAGCACGTTTGTAGCTCTTGTAATTGCAGCCAAACTTTAAAACATAATTAAGGTGCAATCTCAGCTCTGAAAAACTGTTTGCTTAATTAAAACAGAATTGAAGTCATTATTGTGGGGGGAAGCAGGCTTCCTCCCCCCCCCCATCTACAGTTCAAGCAATATTGTGAAGGTTATATCTAAAAAGTTACTCTTTAAAAATTTGTATATCTATGCATACTCACTGATGAATTATACATGCAATAAATATTTCACAAAATAAGACTGAAAGACATATTCTTAATAATCACATCATATCAATTAGCTCCTATAAAGCAGAAGAGGAGACATGCTGTGGGCACAGTCTAGCTCAGCTTCAGCCCTGGCTGAGGAAGACTTCTGTCATCAGCATCAGTGGGAACTATGCTGCCAACTGGGTTGAGCCTTTAGCTTCAGGTAGGGAGTTTGGCCTTTGGGAAGCAGAAGTGTTGCAGAGATCACACGGGGGGACAAAAACCTGCACAGTCCACTTGCAGTGAGGGGTGAGGAGGTGCTTGCCTGGGACTAGAAAGGATCCTTAACCTCACTTCCTATGTTCGCATTATATTTTTCATGTTATTATTGGACAGGGTGCATTAATGTGTGACTCTGTGGTCCCTGAATAACCTGTATGTCCCCTGGCAAAGAAAGCATTCCTGCCCTTGCTCTAACCTATGCCTGAGTGGCAGGAATTCGAGAAAACATCTCCCGGCACTACGCTCCAAACAATCGCTGTTATCTGCAATGGAGCGGCTGAGAAAATTTTAGGGTCCTGACTTGCTTCGTCTGAAGCTAAGGCTATTAGCAGTGTGTCTGCACCACAGGCCAAGTGTGCTGCCCTGTGCAACGCAGATGATGGAAGGGAAGTAATCTCAGTCTAATGTCAGGATGACGAGGAAATTAGTTCTGTCTACTCTTAAATACACCTTTAGAAAGTCCCCAGGCATATGAGTTGCTTTCATACGAAATCTGAGAGAGTCTGTAGAAATCACTTTTGCTGTAGAGGGGAAATAAGTCCTAATACTTTTACCCAGTCCTCTTGTGTAAATTTTGGGGTGAAAGATGGAACATACCAAGTTTTACACTGTCTCCAGTGCTCCCTCATACCTGCAGCAGCTATTTCATTTTCTTAGGTTATAAACCAAGTGACCTATCTGAGGGAAACACAGGACAAAATAACTAGTGGATGTAAACTGGCATGGCTTCATTTGGGTCAACAGAAATGCAGTGAAATATGCCTGGCCCAGGTTGCCCTGGAGGTCTGTAGTGCAGAACAGCAGTGACAATATTTCTTCCATAGTAACAGGTGCTGTTGCCTTCCCCCCATCACATAGGCAGAGACAGATGAATAATGTAATAGCCGTGAGGAGCATCTGTTCATTACTTATGCAAGTCAATCCTACATTGTGCTTTAGGGTGTAAAGTGATCTCTGCAGAAAATCCATCCCTACGGGCACCACTATCAGAGAGTAAGATGTATTATGGCTGATTTATGTTTTTAATCCAATGAAGCTTAAGTATTAGCTACTCATTTCTTAGGAAGGAATAGGAAACCAACTATCCAAGAGAAATAACTCGTGAATGGCAAAAGGAAGATGGATTCATACAGCTTTAAACACAGCATTTAAATATGTGATATGACTTGCAGAAACATATTCAGATAGTGCAAGGACATGCATGAAATTTAAGCTTTGTTAATAGGGAGAGTTAGGTACCTCTGCAGAGCAATTCAGATGGTGCAGGCAGGACAGTAAACATGGACATGCCGAGAACCAGTCAGTGATAAACACCAGGAGCAAGGACTTAGCAGAACTTGTTTTCTGATTATGGTTTTGTTTCAGTTCATGGAGAAATCAGGAGTTACACAGCAGCTTAAGGAGCCCAGTAGGTGCTAGCTGACTAGTTTCATTACTGATTCTCCTACTTGCTTTCGGGGTAACTTTAGGGGAAAAAATGATCATTTCATACCTCAACTTTCCTGTGTGCAATAGAAGGATATTAGCATTTCACATTCCCTTTAAAGTGGTCTGAAACAGAGATTAGACATCCTACACTGAACAACAAGAAGAGTTGTTATTGTTTGATGTGTCTTGAAATGAGTGTGGCAAAATATGGCTCTGACATTATCGGCCTTTAGATTTAGTATTAAAAGGCACCTCGATCAAGATGTCTTGCCTGCAAATGCTACTCGCAAAACCAGGTAAATCTGAACAATTGGAGGGAAAACAGATTGGCAGAGTGAAGCAGTCCTTTCTCAACCAGCACATTTCAGTACATTATTCTTGGCTCTGGCTCCAGCTATTTTCAACAGCACTAAACATTCATTAGATTAAATCAAATGAACCACATTCTTTAAAAATAGCCAGAGCCTTGTTGTGCCAGTTGGAAAAACCAACAACTTTATTGGGTATTAAAACAGATCAAATAAATTAAAAATAAATAAATAAATAGAGTCATGTTCCCTCCTGGCGCAAGGGACCACAACTCCAAGGAGAGTTTTTTGGCTCCTCAGTTGAGCACAGTGGTAGGTAAAAAAAGAACATTCTCAACTAGCTAAAACAAACAAATTAAGAAGAAATATAGTCCGTCCAGCACAAACTCCATGCTGAACTGCAATGTAGGCATATGTTCAGCAAATGTTAGAATATATCATTCCTGATCCCTCTGCTGTAGACGTCAGCATGGGATGGGTTTATGGCAACCTAGAAGACTTGCCATAAACTGCATCTGGGCCCACCAACTCTACTGTAAATCCTTAAAGGCCACAGCCAGACCTGTCTGCTCTGCTGAGATGGACCTCACCTTTACTTACTGCACAACCCCACCTCCCCCAAACATCAGAAGGCTAGTGCCCTACTGACACTAGCCTAACTCTCTTTCCTAATTTACAACCCATCTTTTTTCTTTCTCCACATCCTATAAAGAAGGAAGAACCTACGAAAAAAAGAGAAGTCGCTTGGAGACTTATCCCCAAAAGTATCTTAAAAAGATCATCAAATGAACAGCACGAGGTGGATGGCTGTAGAGCAGACTGCAGAATAAGATACATACACTTGCTTTCATGTGATTCAGTCTGTTTCAAGGGAACTTAGAGTTGCCCCCAAAATATTCACGTTGGTATAATCTAGGAGAGTTTCACCCGCCCTTGGGAGCAGAACAGACCTGCAGAACACATGTGCCCCTTCAACCTCCAGCCTAACTTTGCCTCTCAGGTATCTCGGAACAGATTCCTACATTGTCCAGTTCCTCTGGTTTCCTGGGCACAGGACCAATTCCACTATATACACAGCTTCTTCCTAAGCAGTAACCATTTGCTGACAGTGAGCTGCTTCAGAAAACAGTTAGAAGCTGGCATACGGTCCTGCCCCGCTGCGTTCCAACTAGACCTCAGCGCAGGTTCACCTGCCCCTGGACTGGCTCTACTGCTTCAGCAAGGTCTTGTGTGAGCGGAGAGGACTTGTCTGACCCGCCAGCAGTACCACCAGATGAGTTGCGCTCAGATGAGACTGCAGCAAAGAGCCTCACCTCACAAACCAGTAAGTGGAGCCACGTACCACATGTAGTATTGTATTAGTACGGTGTTAGTATTGTATTAGTACGGTATTGATTGGTTGCTGGAGAGCTATGCTGGGTGGTGGACACATCCTGAACAAGCTACTGGTCAGAATAAAAAACCCAACCCTTCAGCAGAAAAGAGTGAAATAAAAATTTAAAGCAGGTTTTGTGTTCGTTTCCTGAAGCACTTACCTCCATTAGAGCAGAGTTCGTTTTGTGTCTGAAGCACTTACCTCCATTAGAGCAGAGACCTATCTTTGGGAGTTACTGCAATACCCAAGGATGGAAGACACAAAGCATTAAAGCACTGCCTTTTGGACATGTTTTGGCTCCTGTCTTACTGTGTTGGGCCTCAGCGGGGAAATCATGAGCCTATCTCAGCCCATCATGGTCTGTTTTCCAAGACAAACAGGAGCCTCACTGAAGCACTTACCTCCATTAGAGCAGAGACCTATCTTTGGGAGTTACTGCAATACCCAAGGATGGAAGACACAAAGCATTAAAGCACTGCCTTTTGGACATGTTTTGGCTCCTGTCTTACTGTGTTGGGCCTCAGCGGGGAAATCATGAGCCTATCTCAGCCCATCATGGTCTGTTTTCCAAGACAAACAGGAGCCTCACCCACTTGTGCATGACAAAGGTGAGTTGTTGTTTTAGCAACTACAGACTAATAGTGTAACAAAAGTATTCCTGACCTGCCTGTCTCAACTTGCCTTAGGTTGTTCTATTTGGATGGTAGAAACCACAGCTAATTTTCTCTTTAAATGGCATTTCTCCTTCCTTGGAGTAAGTTGTTACCTGTTTTGGGTTGGTTTGGTTTGGGTTGGGTTGGGTTTTTTTTTAATGGAAGAGTATTCAGACTATTTTCCTGAGACGTTTTGCAGAAAATTGCAAGTTCTGTTCATCACCTATCCCCCACCCAGCATACAACACAATTATGGTTCAAGGCAAGCTAAAAGAAAAATTAAAAAACTGGCACACACCATTTGTTACTTAGAGAGAAAATTTTGTCTGTTTGGCCAGTCTGGAGGAATTGGACTGGAATTAAAACAAAATTCAATGTCAATATTGTAAAAGTTTTTATTTATTTAGGCCAAATTATTGCATTAACCGTATTTTCCACTTCCCTTTTTTTCTAGGGTAAAAAGAATGCAGAGGAGTTCTTACCAGGCAATGTTTAGGATGGCAAAGCTTTCTGATTTACAATACCAGATCTAAGACAAGCATAAAAGAATCTGTAAAGCTGTTACTGAAACTTATGGCGGGTATAAATAACAAGGGCACATGTAACAGGTAGCCTGCTGTGCGGAGAATTAAAAAAAAATAGGTTTTAGGCTATTTTTATCAGCTGGTGGAATGACTGGCTAGAAAACAACCCCTTTGCTTTTATCAGCGTGGAGCACCTCTGCCTGCTTTCATTCTTTAGTGTCCACATACTAGCAACAATGGCATTTTTAGGATGGTAGCTCTCTGGCAGGCAGGATTTCTGCTGATGTCCTGTACAGAAATGCTGCTCCTGGGAACGTCAGTGAGTGATTGCTAGTCTAGCACCAAATACTCTAGAAATCCCCCTCCTGCTTGGTACCATCAGACATTGCCAAAAGCTGGACTTCTACACATTGGCATTTCCAGTCACCACAAGACAGAAAAACCTCTTGTCTTTCTGTGAGATGGACAAGTTCACGGTGTCATGGAGTATTTTTAATTCCTATGTTCAGCCGATCTCTTGGTATGTAACAGCTCCTCATTACATGATAGTTCCATGAGCACTTTGAGTTGTCAAGAGCCAACAGCCCTGCCAAAACCCTTTGTTGCCTTTTCTCTCTCCTAGGTGCCTGCTCCTTCCTGCCGCTTCCCCTGTGCCAACAGAAATGTTTGTGCAGCTTCACAGTGAATCTGATCCGCAAATGGATCCAGGTTGAAATTAACCCAGTGCGGAAAAAAAAGTTCATTTTAGCCCAGATCGGTTCCTTAATCTGCCTTGGTTCTCCTATCGTTATTGTTCAGATTTTACTGCAAAAGCCTCAAGGTACACGACTGTTGCATGACCTGTACTGTTGTACTATCTCCTGGTCTCAGTGATCTCACCCAGTGTGGTAGATCCTGGCTGCTGGGGTAGGCACAGGACACATATCTAGAACTCAAAGAGGTTCAGCCTCCCCGTGTGAGACAAAATGGGTACTTCCATCTGGCCGACTATCTTTTGTTCAGCAGCGAGAAGCACCAGCTCCCAATGCTGCTGAGATCAGGCCCATCACTGTTGTGCCTGCATGTTCCATAGCATGATTTATGATGGCAATCAGCAAGCTGATGAGGAGTGGAATGTGCATTTTTGCATCTTTATGTGCAGAAGGACACATCTTCAAAATAAGAAAAGGCTGTAGCAGATTGAACATTGCAGAACGCGTATAGCTCCCAGGTGAAGACTATGTACAAAGCAGTTGTCCTGTGGAGCAGCACTGTGTATGCGTAGCACAACTCCAGCAGATTTGTCTGAACAGACATGCAATGGCCATGAAGACTACTGGGGTGTAAGGCCTGAACTCCCTTCCCCTGCCATCCATGCACAAAACTTTTTTTTACTAAGCTTTTTCATGGGTTAGAATAGCCTTTCTGTGCAGCAAGAGCACCCTGATTCCTTCACACTGCATGAAACTTAATTCAACTTTTGCAGTCAGTGGAAGGAAAAATGTACTTATTTCACTGAGTAAGACTCCTGCAGACTTAATAAATTCTTCAGTGCTTTTCTGAAGAATGCCATTTGGCTCTTAAGGCCAGAATCTGCATACCTAAATGCAATTCCCATAGATTTCCAAGGCAACTGGGTATATATTCCTTGGCAAAATGCAGCTATTAACTTAAAATTCTGAAGGTACATGAAATCTGCAGAGAAAATAAAGAGCTGGGCAGAGTCTGGAAGGAGTAAAACTGAAATGTATGAAGACCTAAAAATACTTTTTTAAAGTGTTTCTTGATTTGAAATATTTCAGCGTTCCTCCCTAGTCTAGAAAACAGAAAAATGCCCTTGAAATATGAACACTGGGTGCTACTATTTAACTTGTAATCTCTTTGGCTTGCAAAAGCAAAGGACAATAAAAACTTGTAGTTCGGCATCAGGCAGTTTAATTGGTGAGATTAGTTATTGGTGAGAAACATGGAACCTTAGGTTCACTTCATGAAAACAGGAGTCACCAACACACGAGTTGCAAATTGCCTTGCTTAAGAGAGTAAGTCAGGGCTGCTTTAATACGTGAAGTGTTGGATAGTGTATTACTAGTTTCTGTCAGAAGGCACACCTTTAGAGAGACTGGAGGCCATCCCAACCTTTACTGCAATATGCAAGCAATTATCTCTTTCTATTTTTATGCTGTGTAAAATTTAATTTGTATTTTGCAAACTCTAGAAAGAAAAAAATTACTTATTTCACTGCATTACAATTCTGCAGAATCAATAATTATTCAGTGCATTTATGAAGAATACATGATACATACGTAAAATAGTGCCTTTTAATAAATGCTCAGGACAACCAAAGACAAGAGTGGTTTAACCTCTTATAATAAAAAAGGGAACTGTTCTTTAGCTGTTCTGAACTTATTTAAGACTTATTTAAACAGATTTAAGGAAAATACAGTCAAATATGGACTCTGCCTTAAAGAAAAGAAAAATGCAGTTCTGGAGTTAAAGGCAACTTTTGTAAGAAGAGATAATATCTTTTATGAGACCAGTTAATATGAATGGAAAAAAATACACTGGCATTTATGTAAATAACCTCCTGCCCTAGACTTTTAGACCATTATAGTGACAATAACATTAACTCTACTTTCTAGAATTCGGGATTAATCTGAACTAAGCAAAGTTGACATTGGTTCAGGCTCTTTTGCAAAATGTGTAACCTGGGAATAACTGCTCTGACAAAATGCTTGCGTAAATGACAGGAAAATCAGGCTTCTTGTGTCAGGATCAATATATCAAATCTGTGCAGTGTGCTGAAGCAGATATACAGAAACATAATTTCAGTTACTTGAAATACATTATTTAATACATATGTGCTTTGCATTGCAGTTTGCCTATCTCCGGCTCAGACTGGTCAGGGAAATGGAATTTTTAGCAGAGCTAGTTCACTTCAAAACATACTCATAAAATCTTTGTTTAAGATTAGCAATGGAAGGACCAGCCCAGCAGCGTACAGGCCTTGCAGGGTGCAAATACTGCATTTAGGATAGTCCCTTTAACTGTCTGGCAGCTGAAAGAGTGAGGAGGCAACATTTTGCGGAAGCCAAAAACATCAATCATTAGCATTTGTGTTACTGCAATTCTTGCAAGTACCAATTATAGGTTCAACCTTTGTGATGATGCTATTAAAAAGTACATCCACAGTCTGACATTAAGTTAGTAAGGATGTCAGGCATGAACCCAGAACCAGCAGTTTATTTTTCCTTCATGCTTAAACTTTAAACATTTCAGGGAAAAGGATCAGGCAGTAAGTTATAGCATATTCAGCAAGGCAGAAAACCATGAGGAACATAATAATGAATGGTGGCTCATTGAAGCTGGTTACACAGCAAAAAGCCTAGGCAAACAACCCAGGTCCCACTCTTCCCCCCACGGTCCCAGATGGATTACGGTCCAATGTCCATCTGTGAATCTGCTAAATTTAGTCTGGCCTCTGAGGAAACACAAGATGCAAGCCATCCACATGCTCCCGTCGCTCTTTCAGGATGACCTTCCTGTTAGTTCAATGGGCCAAGCGCTACAGAACAACTCCCCCCTTCCCACCACGCTACATGTATTTCAAGACATACAACTAAGTACAGAGGAAATAGTTTTTACTCAAGGAGCTATTTTTATACCCTTCCTACAGGCTGCTTGTTTTTCACTAGTGGGGCAGAGGTGTGGAGATGTTATGGCTGCTAGCTTCAGGCCAGAGCTAGTATAAAACCTCTTGCTACAAACTGAACTCTCTACTCCACCTGCTTGCTCTGGTGTCTGCAATGCACCGAGGTACCACAGCTCCAAGGAGGAGAAAAAAAGAGATGGCATCTATAAGGTTCCTATGCAGTTAATAAAAAGAAACAGACATTATATTCAGACCATTTTCAGTAGGTGCATCCACTGGATAACTGTGCAGAGAGCCTTGGATAATACCTGACCTGACCTGGTCTCTTGAACCTCAGTACCACAGCAAGAGCCTGAGTCCTTTCTCAGTACAACCACCATTGCTCAGACTCAATCAGCACTTTTTGTGGAGTCCCTTCAAAGGCTCCTCTCTCTGCTCTGACCCTGCTAACACAAGGGAAGGCTGAGCTCAGCCATTTTGTGAAAGGACGTGCTGGGATCACTGGGAGAGCTGGGGACTGGGCAGGACAGGCCTTTCCTGGCTTAGGGTCCTTTGCATGGAAGATGCCTCTGGTCTTCCCCAGGCCATATGGGATGCTGCATGGTCCACATTACTCCAGGAAACTATCTCACTTAATGAATTAAAAGTATTGTATTTACTCAGTAGAACTGTTTTTGGCCTTTGTGATGTCCCAACTGTTGGGACATCAGTATGTGAGCAATAAAAATTAAAGACTCCTTTTCCAGCATGTCTTTGAAGACAAGTTGGGAAAATAGGACCAGTGCAGTCTTGTTTGTCCAGGTATGTGCAGCTGAAGTCCTCTCAGACTGCCCCCTCTCAGATGGCTCGTGCGGCCAGGAGAGGGCTGAGGCCACCCACCCACCCCTCACCGAAGCAGCTAGGTCCTGGCAGCAGGGACTGGCTGGGACCTCCCCTTTGTCTGTGGGCGAGCTGCAGCCAAGGAGGGAGGTTCTTGCTTCTCTGCAGGATAGGGAAAGGGGTGGTCTGGGGCTTCCCAACACTTGCTCTGAGGACCACAACCCTGTCCCATTGCACAGAGCCCTGAATATCTGGGTTGGCTTAACCTGGCCCTGGAAAGCATGGGCTGGCCCTAGGAAAGAAGGCTGGGAAGGCTGGAAGGAGAGCCAGGAGGGCATGGAGAATTTATGACCCTGGACTTCCACAGAAGCTGTGGGAGGAAATGCGGTCCTGAGCCTAATGCAGAGACGGACTCTGAGTTACTTTTTTTTTTTTCTGTGGGGAAGCATGAAAATGCCTTCTAACAATGACTTTACAAGCAGACTTCAGCAGGACATGAGAGTCTTAGAGAAACACCAAAGAGTTGGGAGAATGCATGGCTGTCTCGGCGACTCAATTCTCCCTCTCTGCCTCATCTTAAAATGCTTAGCCACATGTCCCTGAATGTGCTGTCAGCACCTCAGACAGACAGAAATAAGGCAAGTGAAGAGAGGAAACAGGTCCAGGGAAGCCATAAGAGAAAGCCTCTTCAGGGCTGCGTTCCCCCTCTACCTTCCCCTCGCTCCCTACAGTTCCAGTCCTCAACAGGAAGACCCAGTCTGCCCAGCCAGCTGTACCACCATCTCTCCACAAAACAGAAGCGCTGCAATAAGTAACTCTACCCTCTTCCAAAAACTGCCTCTCCAACAAACCCACAAGCATATCTAAAGGAAACAAATGACCCTTTATCTTGAGAGAGAAGATTCGTCATTTTGGAAATAGACATCTCATGAGCACCACTCTGCACAGCATTGACAGAAGCCTGCGTAGCAGCGATACATGATGGTTGTTGCTTCCTTCCACAGACTAGCATTTAACCCTTCTGAAATGGGAATGTTTCTGTCCTCTCACAGATCCACACAGAGTTTGGAAACATCCTGCACTACATTTTCGTTGATGCTTTCCCATTTGACCACCATTAGGGTGTTTCTGCCAGTTTTCCTCTTTTTTTTAGCTGGCCTTGACTAATCTGATGCTAAAACCAGAATGATTTATTATCTCGATAGGCAGCAATTCTATCCCATATTCAGTCACAGCCTGGGATGCTGGTGCCAGTATGTTAATGACGAGATACAGGTGATCAATATGATATCTGCTACCAGGAAACCCTATTCTCTGAAAGCCTCCCAGCCAAATTAAGCAAAGGTCCCAAAGGTGCTGTAAGCTACGCATTAGAAAACTGAGCATGAATTGCACAATAATAAAGCTGTCAGAGACTGTAATGCCAGAAGGGACCTTTAGCTCAGGTGCCCTGACCTTTATGCAATATCAGCTACTGAATTCTGCCCAGTTTTATCCTGTGCTCTCCCTATTTGCTGTACTCCCCAAGTTGCTCCTGGTATACATGTAGCGAGGGTGACCTATAAAAACGATGGAAGAAGCAGCAGGAAAAGCAAGTAGATGGGTCCCACATTAATAAGGGGAATCAGGCCCAACAAATGGTGACATATCCAAACATTACAGCATCAATGGCCTAATCCTGATCGGATCATTTGTGATCACACTATGTGTGGATTACAGCATTGTGTGTACCACTGCTGAGTTTCTCCCCAGTTTCTCTGCCAGACCAGGTGCTGAATCCTTTGGCATTCTTGATGAGCTCAGTTGGCCACAGCATTTTAAATGCCCTCCCTTTTTTATTTTTCTTTTTCAGTGAAAAAAACAGTATGGCCACTGTACAGTGAAACTTGGGGTTAAGCTGACAGGGGACTAGGTGGATAAAGTTTTACCCCCTGTCAGAAGGGGAAGCAAAGGCAAAGTAAACAAGAAAATTTGCAGGCCTTCTCTCTTTTAAACAAAGACTCCTGTGTTTAAAATAATAAAAATCCACTGTACAAAAGCAAAGCAACTTCCCCCAAAATAGCCTTTCCTGTTTTATCAAAGCATTCATCAAAATTGTACTTCTCCACAAAAATAAAGTTCCAGGTAGAGCATTGGAGGCCTTTTGCTTTGATTAGATAACAGAGCAGCTGAAGCAATAAGTATAATTGACTTTACTGGTACCTGATATGGCCTAAACAAGTCCACATGGCTGAATCTAGTTTTAAATATTTAGTGATGCCATGCTAAAAATAAGAAAAAATAATGGAATACAAACACCAAGTCAGAGAAATACGGGTATTCACAAGCCATCAGAACATGGCTCCAACAGCCTGCATACAATCTGCGTCCATGACTTGTAGCTGCTGCGACTTACCATGGAGGACAAGTATTTGCCATGCTTGGGCAGCCTGTGCCTAGCTTATCTAGTTACTCAGGTGGTGCTTGGACTGACGCTGACGCTGCCTCTAGGGCTTGACTATGCAAGGATTTGCCAGTATAGTTTTGTCTTCTTGATGTACTGATGTACCCAACAGGTAAAATCCCTGGTAGAGCTACAGTCATAGTGATATGAATACCCCTGCAGAGGTATTGCTCATCCTCTCAGGCTTGACTTGGCCTACCTCTTAGAAACAACAAAAATCAGATCTCATCACCTATATTGCCAACTGTTGCTAAATATTTGTTCTTTTTTATTATTTTGGAGATAACAGAGTCCAGGAGAAGGTGTAAGCATGGACAACACCAAGGATGGACACTTTATGGGTATCTGATTTCTTCCACAGGGTGACTATGAAGTAGGAGAAAGCACAGAGGTCTGGGATCAAAAGATACTAGTAGGCAGGGGAGCAAGGCATCACCAGCTCTCCAGCACCGGGGCAGACATTGCCCACTGAAGTAGAAAGGAGCGATATGGCGGGGAGAAGCTGTTTAGGGCTGTGAAAGTGAAGACAAACAGCCACTGTTTGATGAGAGAGGAGGGAGACGCAGTGGAGAAAAAAACAAGGGAAAGGGTGACCTGATTGAAATAGCAAAGTAGTTTTGAGTTCTTTCATCTTTCTATTTCCATTCCTTTCACGACTGCATGGAGCCACACTTGTATATTGAGGTCGAGCAGTAGTCCCAAGCTGGGCCCTGGCAGCCCTTGATGCCAGTCCATAGAGAGCTGCCATGCTACACCACGCTGATTAGCCGACTTGTTTCCAGCTGCTCTATCATAATTGAAAAGGAGTGAAAACGCAGCAAAAACTTTCCTGATGTGATTTTTCTATGTAAGCCGTGTCCTGAACTTGTAACAAGGATGCCATGAGGCACTAAGTGCCAGCAGGAGGGGTCCACGTGACTTCTCTTGAAAGA
Organism: Aptenodytes forsteri; assembly: GCF_000699145.1. Taxonomy (NCBI): domain Eukaryota; kingdom Metazoa; phylum Chordata; class Aves; order Sphenisciformes; family Spheniscidae; genus Aptenodytes; species Aptenodytes forsteri. The sequence continues at coordinate 11,049,643 of NW_008794888.1, read as the reverse complement.
CAGTCTATACTATGAAATTTTGACTCTGAACACCCTTGTGGAATGGTATTAGGAACAGAGGTGAGGGTTTGTTTTTTTATTTAAATACTGCATATTTATATTGACAATGGGACCCTGAACATTGTTTGCTTAATAGAAACCCCATGACCTGTTTATGTGCCAGTTAAATTAACTGTGTTACCTAATGAAATGTTTCCTTTAGTTCAGAGCCTAACAAACATTTTAATCGACTGCTCTTAATTAAGACTTTCAAAAACAAAAACAACTTCTCAGCCTCTACGAGGACGACTGAAGATTTAATGCAGTGCACTAAAACTTCTGAATCCTCCTCACACAGCTCCCCCAGGACATCAGGAATCATTACCATCGAATATGTTTCGCAACAAAGATTGTTTAAAACACAACAGAGAAAGTGCATGAGCCAATGCAGATCGCAATTTAATACTCAACAAGAACAGGGACACAATAAAAGCAGCTTAGACACTTTTCCCCCACTAAAATCCAAGATGTTCTTAAAAACAGAGATGTGGAAAGAAACAATTATGCTTTTCCCTACATAGATCACTCTTCTGAGATCAGGGACTGGAGGAAAGAGACTCCAACCCCAACAAGATCTGGATTAGCCTCACTGGCTTTGCACACTAATCCATTAAATGATCTGCTCTTTCCCACAAAGAGTGGTCACAAAAACGCAGGTCTCAGCATGACCGCTTTTTCATTGACACCATTCTTCTTCTCACCAGCCTCGTTAAATCCTTATTCTGCTTCCTTCTTTCACAGCCCAGCCTGCCATTGCGCCTACCAGCCACAGGCTCTCTCTGGCTGTAGGATCAGGTAGGCGACCCACTAAATGTACAAGCTGTCACCTGCGCAGCACCAAAACTCCTGTCCCTCCTGCCCAAAGTCTGGTGCACTCCCAGCTGATGCACCAGGGCCAATGTGACCCAGCTGGGAAGTGCAGGCGAGATGCTCACCCTGCTAACATACACCGTGCGAGACCTATGTTCCCTCTTCAATTGGAAGAGACCCAATTTGTTCTGTTACAAGGACCCACCACTGCCACCAAAGCCCTGCTGTTAAGTGGTCATCTGCCTGCACAGCAAGATGTTTGCATAGCATCTTAAAAAAATATATTCCTCAGCTTCTCCAGAGATACGTACCAGACAGAAGCGTCCTGCAGGCAGGATCTGGTTTGGGGCGCTGAATGGGATCCCTTTGCATATCATCAGTCCAAAGCAAGTGCCATAAAACCCTATTTTTTTTTAATGCTTTCTTTTTTCTTTGGTGATGGAGGTTGCTTAAAATTACTGCAAGAACTAGCCTTTGTTACTCTTTGAATTACACTGTGACTTATGTTGCAAGAAAAATGCTGGGTGAGGGGTCATAAGATCAAGATTTCATCTAAATGTTTTATGGGCCAAATTCAAATTTGGAATCACTCAGTCAAAGCTAACAGGCTGACATCAGGAATATGCTTGTCGCAGTGTGCTTAATGAATATTGGCTAGGTCATTAAGTTGCTTTCTATCCATGTGGATTTCTCTCTTAATTTGAAATTTATAGCTTAATACCTCAGAGCTCAATTATAGGGTAAAAGAGACAGGAATAAAAGTCACAGCTTTCCTGTAATTAGCCACGTGGGATAGTTCAAACAGAGCTTCATTCCTAGAGTCACAGGTCCTTCTTTTTCCTAGGAATGCTAGTCAGAAAAAAAAACATCCCACAAATTCTCGAGTACAGTAACAGAGACAGCAGACGAGTTCCTTTTCCTCAATCATCTGTAAATCACTTGCAAAAGGTGAATCCCAGAAACCTGTTTGCCTTTTTACAGAGGGTAATTGCAAGCACTGTCAGATTATCAGAAAGGAAGGACAGGCAGCACTATATTTGGGCTCTGAGCCCGAGTAGTCAAGTCATGAAAAAATCAAATGTGTATCCTCCAAAGGAACACAGCCAGCAGTCAGACGGAAGGCTGGGAGACCAGTCCTTAAAGTCTCTGCACTTTTACTGATCAATAACAAGATAAATCTGTAAAGATATATCATTACAAAAGGTAGGAAGTGTTCTCTTTCAGGTTTGTTCTCTTATATTCGCACCAAGTTTTTCCTTTTGCAATATTTTGTGTTAATTCGTTACCTGTTTTCAAAGGAATAGTGTAAAAAAGTGAGGAAGAGCCAGAGCACATGTTCAGTTGTGAAGTTTGGTTTTGCGTTTCCAGTGGCTTTCAGTGAGGCTGTTTAAAAAGGCTTATTTTTTTTGTTTGATGAGGACTTGCATTGATGCTCTACAAAGTGTCCTGGTGATCTCACCAAATCTTTCAAGCCTTCATCTGTTCAGGTGTTGGCTGACATATTACTTTCTTTACTCTTTCATTTTAAGGATGATAGGTAGCTTCTGTGAGCCACATGATTTACATTCATAGTTCACCATAACTTATAATAGGACCAAACACAGTAATTTGCCATTTCCCACTAAGCAGATGTAACTGTGTTTTAATACTTGTCAAAACTCTGCATGTTTCTATCATAGATGGCAAATTCTATTACTAGAAATGTTAAGTTTTGAGCATAGATACTTTCTGTTCCTGAAATTACAGTGCTTGTAAAAGCAGAGAATTATGTGTCTTGGTAATTGCAAGCAAAATTCAGCTATTAACCTGCTCTTCTGCAACTGTGTATGTTTACATACTTGAAACAGACAGGGGACGCCGTTTGATGTTGATATAAAACGTGCCAGCCTTTGTTCTGGGTTGTAGAGAAAGGCCAGAAATTTTGGAAGCCTGGACCAAGGGATTCTGAGTCCAACACGTGCCTAAAGCTACTGGAAGTAGAGAAGGACACGAATCTGAATAGTCAGAAGCCATTTATCATGCTAATCCTTCCAGCATCTCATGACATCAGCAGACTCTTCCAGTGGCTACTGCATTTTCCCTTTAAACTTTAAACTTACCCCTCTTTATTCCCAGCATCTGTTCGTTCGGTTTAAACAATTTCCTGTTTTCCTAATAGAGGGAGAACTGATTAGACACAGAACCTATTTGCTGTACTCTGGCCAAACTTGTGGATTGGGTGGTTATTTTTCTTATTTCTAGCAGCACTTCTGGAGATCCCATTAATGCTGAGGCTCTCTGATACAGCTTTGGTATGTGCAGGAAGAAAACTGAGGCTGAGGGGGAAAGAGATATAAGGAAATCAAGGCCATGAATACATGGCTGGTGCCAGCGAGCCCCAGACTTACTCTACGCCCGTTTGGAGACGATGGGACAAGAGCCAGCTCCAACCTGGAAGTGGCGGCAGCGTGTTACGTGCGATGACCTGCCCCACAGGCAGGCAAAGTGTGCTAGCACAGGGTCGGTGCTGTGCTGACACAGCCTGGTGGCTTCCAGGCATCAGTCAGCTCTGGTCCACCAGCTGCAGCCTGGCACTGTACCCATTGTGCTGTACCTGCAGTGCAATTGTGCCCTGAAGCCCACACAATCGTGCTGAAAGCAGAGTTCCCATGTCCCCTGCCAGACCTCAGCCCCTGCACCACCCTGTCTCCATCCTCCTCGGGATTTCCTGCCTCTCTTTCCACAGCCTACTCCTGAAATTTTTTTGTTTTGGTTCGTTTGAGGAGAAACTCTTCAACCTAGGGCACTCAAATGAGGTTTGAGTGGTGTCTCACAGTGTCCTTCAGCAGAAGACCCAAGCCCAACTGCTGGACCATGCACCCAGCAGACACGTCTCTGGCTTCCTATGAGTCATGTCAGGCAGTGACTGCTCTTATGCAGACCAGGCTGAATTTCAGCTTTACCTTTCTCTTTATTCACAGATTTAATTTGCATGTAAGCAACTGCAGTGCTTCTCAGAGGACAGCTGAGGACCAGGACAGGCTCCTGTGGCAGCAGAAGTAGGGCACGTCCCGAGGCATGAGGCAGGGAGGAGAGTCAGCAGCGGATCTAAGAAGCGCGTGACAAGTTCGTAGTTTGCACCGCAGACAGAGCTGACAGCCAGCACTGACTTCACCTCCTCCCTCTTGCAAAGCAGGGCAAGGGGAAGCACCTAACCGAACGAGACCTGCTGAGGGGATCAAATCTGAGAGGAAAAGCTGAGCTCTCCTCCCCCAGGTTTGGATCAGATGGCTCTTTAAGGGAAACTCTGATTGCAGACCCTGGCCCTACCACTCTACTCTGTCCTGAGGGTGTGCCCCACTCCCAGCCTCCACAGTGGGAGTGCAGGCAGGGAGCGAGGATGGACAACAGCACAGTTTCAATGCTTTTTCTCAAAACAAACAAAACCACCAAGCTTAACTTACTCAAACAAGAACAGATCAAATTCTATTTCCCTTAATGCAGAGGGGAAAAAAAAAATTAAAAAGTTCAGGTTGCCTCCCTCTTGCAAAGCAGGGCAAGGGGAAGCACCTAACCGAACGAGACCTGCTGAGGGGATCAAATCTGAGAGGAAAAGCTGAGCTCTCCTCCCCCAGGTTTGGATCAGATGGCTCTTTAAGGGAAACTCTGATTGCAGACCCTGGCCCTACCACTCTACTCTGTCCTGAGGGTGTGCCCCACTCCCAGCCTCCACAGTGGGAGTGCAGGCAGGGAGCGAGGATGGACAACAGCACAGTTTCAATGCTTTTTCTCAAAACAAACAAAACCACCAAGCTTAACTTACTCAAACAAGAACAGATCAAATTCTATTTCCCTTAATGCAGAGGGGAAAAAAAAATTAAAAAGCCAGTTCAGGTTGCAGGCTTGAAGTTGGGAGTGGGATGACAGGAGCCTTTCCTCCCTGGACCTTACGTGCATTGTGTGTCATCAAAAGCAGGGGCACAGCCAAAAGGAGACCTGTTCTGGCCACACTGAACTGAACCGGTTCTGGTCTATCAGTCTGGAGCGTCTCCTATGCCTGGTTGCATGGATGCTATATGCGGGACACACATTGCTCAGAACAGAACATCAACTAAATAGGCCACAGACACCACAGAGACGAACAATATTTCACCATTCATTGCAGGTGAAGCCCAAGCTCTCAGGATGATACCAGGGATGTGTTTTGTTGCATGCTAATTGTAAAGGACTCTTTCCCCATTGTGTTGTGCCATTACACACGTCTCCAGTTCATGAGTCAATAGAGTGTACCAGTACTCACTGGTGGCTCGTTTGCAGTAAGACAGGCAGCAGGGATATACTAAAAGACCATGCACTAGTGTGCACTGTGGCACTCATAAAATAACATATCCACAATTTGGGGCATCCTGGGTGTATATACAACATGACATTCCCTCCCTCTAGGCTTTTAGGCACTGAAACCAGTCCCTTTGTTGTTTAAAGGTCTTATTTTTACCCAGAATCTCAAGACAATAATGATTGCCACACAGCAAAAGACGCACACGTACAGACATTGATTCATGGAAATGGAGTTAGGCTAGTGCTGTGCTGATTCACAGAGATCTGGTAACAAAACTCACTAACAACTAAACAGTCTTTTACCCACACCGACTGCAAGAGCAGCCCAAGCAGCTTTGCACTTACATGATACAAAAGGGGAAATCCAAAACAGTCTTAAACCTGACGGACTGTTGCCTACCTTTTCCTGAAGGGAAGAAGCAATCCATCTCCACACTGCTGCGGGAATGGGAAATGCAGAGAGCGCTGCTGGGGACCAGACCCTCCTGAGGCGGGCTCCGCTCCGTGGTCCGGACCAAACACCAGCCTGGCCTTTCGCTTGGCCTCTCCAGCAGCTCTACCGTCTGCCCCACCTGAATGCTCAGCTCGCTGCTGTGGCCCGCTGTGAAGTCCTGGAGCACCACAGTTAGTTCACACCCTCCAGACAACTGCCCAGGTTCAACAGAAAAAAAAAAAAGAACAGGAACAGAAGTTAGAGAGGGCAGGATGAAGGCAATCATCTTTGCATCATATTTACACTGGCAAAGACAAGATTTGTATTCCTTAGAAGCCAAGTTAATAATTTCTTTTGTCAAAGTTCAACATGTTGTGACCCTGGTTTCCTTTACTTCTTATTGATTCTGCTGGGCTGAAGTGAGAAACCAAAGCTACCCACCCAGTAACCTTCTGAATGCTAGCTGTGGGTGAATTTTCTAGTGCTGAATTTTCTAGCCGTGGGTGTCCATCAGAAACCTTGCTTTTTTTCTTGCTTTAGTTTCTGGGGTGACTTTCTAGACTGGCATTAGCCCAGGCTGCCTCGGCGCTGTGCCCTCATGGCGGGACAAATTCCAGCTCACCCCTCTACAGCATGAGCTAGACACATGCCCACATGCCACGAGTACAGTGAGGAAACAGCTACCATTTTTTTGCAAGACCAGAAACATGCCCTCATCTTCCCAAACTCGCTCTAGGGACATCTTGGGAGACTAGGGAATCCTGACCGGGCAGATCAGAAAAGCTCCTCCCATGTTCTCTGACGGAAAACAGAGGTGTAAATATATAAACATAGAGTGATTGATTATATGCTGACTTCCAGGATTTGTATCTAAGAATAAATTTACCGTCTTACTTCCGTACTGAGCGCTGGCAACCTGCTGCTTTCCTTCAGCCTCACACCCTGAGACTCCTGATGAACAATACTGGTCTCTGTTTAATCGTAGTCTCTATATAACCAGAGACCAGATATATAAGCGCTTGTGTATACAGCAGAACAAAACAGAAGAAGTGATTGCACAAGCAGCAGAGCTAATGAAGCTTGTTTTCTTACAGAGTTGGATCTCAGAGGTTGATTCTTGGTATCTAAAAAGGTGTGAGCACGAGTCTAAGTTTTTCTGGTGTGAGGAATCTTTCTTAATGCTCCTCTGCAGTGTGGATTTCTTGCTGTCTGCCTGTCATTAGGGGCCCTCTTTTGGGTCTTTCTCCTCTACGTGCTGCCTGCTTCCCTGAAGCATGCAGGAATCTTTGAGGTCCTTATTCCAGTGTCAAATTTGATAGAAATTAGTCCACTGATTCAAAAGTTATTAAGATGAGAATAGTAAACATGTTGATTCAAAACAGTGTAATACCATAAACCTCCCTATTTCTTAGGATATGAAGCTAAACCCAAGCATATTATAAAATGTTTTTAGAAGAACAACTTCTAAATCCAACTGAATTGGGAGAAATCTTGTAAGATGCTGAGTATCTCTGTGAAATCAGTGAGAACTGGGATCTGCTTATCAGCTTGAATGGGGGAGCCCTTGAGGAGAGCACACTCATCTCTACAGACTTCACACTTCAGCTGGTACAATCTCAAAATCCCTTATCTTAGCCCAAGCAGCCCTGAATGTACACTCCCATGGGAACAGCCTGTCTCCCCACTCAGTGGCATAGTGGTTTGTGTGTCTAATGCAGGTGTGAAAGAAATCCCATTCACAGAGGTGATATTTACAATTACAGAAAGGGGTCAGTGGACAAGGACTGGTTCTCACCTGTCCTGTGTCTCTGCCGTAGACGAAATGCTAGATTTGGGGAAGAAGAAGGAAATATTTCTCTGAAAGATTATTTGTAAATAAATAGAAAAAACAAACAAAACAAACCATGGCAGCTGTTTGAGGCCATTCTGACAGAGTGCTCGCATTAATCCTGGCAGAAAGAGCTCAGTGGGTTGATAAAAGCGCACAAGAGATCAGTTTAGCACCTAGCTATGCAGTTTATCAGCAAACCCACCATTCATCACGCTGACATAATCTCCCCATAACTGGAGTACAAACATGCACAGGTATGGTAAGAATAAGATATTGCTATAATATTTACTGAGATTTCTTTGCTATGGACTAATTTAGGAGTAGAAAATCTTTCTGATCCAATATGGTATCTGATCTGGTATGGTATGAGATATTTAAGACACAAGAAAAAAACCTGATTACTTCTTGGTAAATACACCGACAAATCTTACCAAATGTGATGATTTTCCCCTAATTCTTTCACTACTCCTTGCCAAGTAAATTTTCTTTCCCCCACATTATGCTATCTATGATACTTTATCTGAAAATCATCAAATCTCCTTCTTTTTGGGGAAAACGTGAACAAACAGTCTGCTGTACCTACTTCTCTTCCAGAGATAAATTTAAAGCATCTGCATGCCCTGCACTCGAGTACCACTAGGTGTCCGTGTTTGCCATCACACAGCAACCTAACTTGCTATAAAGAATTAACTCTTGCTTGACTTCAAAGTGCTTATCTAAGTGCGGTGTCTGGGCATGAAGGAGCTGGTTCAGACAGGATCCCAAGACCCATCGTTTCCAATGATATGGGCAGAGGATGTTCCAGAATATTAAAAAAATTTCTACAGACGGTTTTTGAAAAATAAATAATTTTTATTGCTTAAGCAAGAAAGGTGAAACAGCCCTGAAATATCCCAGAGAAAAAGGCCTGGTGAAGACAGCACTTGGGAAGGTTTGGGACTAACAAGGTACTTTCCAGGGAGCATCAGCCTGGGAAGTGCTGCCCTAAGCAGCTCCTCGCTCCCCACCTGTGACGCTGCCCTTCACACAGTGGCCTAAGGGGCAGCTAACCTAAAATCAGTCTATCATAGGCCTTTGTCAATCCCTCCTCAAATAAGTAAACATCTGTGATACAAACAGATGCTTCAATTAGGGCAACACCTGTAAACATTATCCCAGGGGAGGCAGGTGTGCTCCATGACCTCAGGTACCATCTAGCCCCGACCTCCTGTTTTCTCTGATTCATTAAAAATAGCTATTTAATATACTGAGAACTGGAAGTAATCATCCCCTCTAGGAGCTGCTCTGCACCTGGTGTGATCAAGCTCTTTCTCAGCAGGGGAGATATTCTCCCCCTCCGGCTTTAGAAGCCTACCTTTGATGTGTGAGTGGGAGAGCTAACCTCCCTCGGCTCCCTGGAAACCGTATGAATTTATATCACCTGTTCCTCCAACATCCTCTGGATGGAAACACGGACCAGGACTTCCCCTTGTTCCAACTAACCGCTGGAGGAGCCGGTGGTAAAATAATACATTTTCAGGGAAAGACCCCCTTTTACAGGTGCAGGTGGTAGGTGCAAGCAGTTAGCTCAGGTAGGGGCCCACAGATCATTTTTAGGTGCCAGCCACAAAGAACAGAAAAGGAGCTCCTTCCTTTTGCCAAGGACTTCCAAGTGCTTACCATGCCTGTTCTGTGTCTTACATACCACCACACCACAAAGAACATTTACTTACCAAATTAACCCACAGCAAAGTAAGGGTTTTAGAAAGCTGATATTATACAAATATGTATACAAATTGTAAGCCACTGAGGAATAATGCAAATACATCTGATTCCCAATGACAGAAATCCTTTCACCTATGAAGTGATCCCTCAAGCTATTAGTTACTTAATTTGTTTTTAGAGAGTAATTTTCCAGTCTCAGAAAAGTACATCATGCTTCTCTCTACCTCGGAGCATGCAAATTGGAATACAGATGGGCTGCTGGTTTCTCACACATATTGCATTTGGTTTGGAAAGAGAAAATGGAGAATGCCCTTAAGGTTGAACTTCACAGGTAAATGGCTTCATATTTTAACGTGTTACATTCACTTTTATTATTCCTGTGATAAAAACCACCATTAAAGCCACTGACTGGATATATTTAAAACCCAGACAGCAGTCTAATCTGTGTATGGTACAACAAGATCGGTGAGAGACATTAAAATAAAAATAAGAACACAACATGTCTTTGCAGAATACGAGGCATAACTGAAAGATCTGACACACGGACAAATCTAATGAATTACACAGAAAGCAATAGCCTTAACATCAGGAAGAAAAGGAAATGGCAGAAGCAAATAGCAAAATGCAATGAGGAAGCAAAAGGGCCCCAAGCAGACCAGAGCAAATGTGCCATATGTCCTGAAAGCAGCTAGCAGGAGCCCCAGCCTGTCTCCACACTACCTGCCACCAGCAAACCATCTCCCATCCTCTGCGTTCACTTGTGCCTGGGCTAGAAAGCATCATTGTGCATTCAGCGTGTAAGTGTTTTCATCACAATGTTCTAAAACAGATTAAACCTGAGCTAGAATAGAGCCTTGCCCTATGTCACCAGTGCAGGCAAGGACACAGCCACACAGCGACTGAAAACTCCTCTCTCCACCGCAGAACATTGCTCACTAACCTCTGAGCATTGATGCGAGCAGTGTATGTCAGACACTGACTCTGTTGAATGAGTTTTGTCATGACTTACATGAGCCTTCTTGTCTTCTGGGAACACCCAACCGAGTGCCCGTCAGCTATGGGAGGGTGAAGTGCAAGCCACCAAAATGATCCCAGGCATGGACACATCCTACTGCAGGGGCATCCAGGCTGCTCCAAGCACAGGAGCCAGCTCAGCTCCAGGGACCGGCAGGTACCGGTTAGTGCAGGATTACCATGAGATGGTCTTTCCTGAATCATAGTATGTGTGCATGGCCACTGCGGCACCTGTTTAGTTTCCAGCCACAAAGCAGCAGCCAGAGGAAGCAAGGCTGAACACCAGAGGCATATTTATCATTATACTGCAGATGGAAAAGACCTATCAGGTCACAGGCTGTCCTTCCTTCCCTCTAAAATACATCTTAACTAGTACTAAATCCAGTCCAGTTAAAAGAAAAGTGGGAATGAATAGCTCTCTAACAGGGTGAGCAGGGATTTGGGAGATGGGTGTCTGGAGGAGGATCCCCCAGGCACTTTTTAAACGGGTAACTAAATGGTTTATCCTACAAATCACAATGGATCTCACACTGGTTCTAAAAGATGAACCCAAGCTCTGAAAGGCAGAGAACTGGTAATAGTAATACCATGGTGGTTGTATCAGCATAAGTGAATAAATACCAGCTGCCCCAGCAAATGCAGCAGCATTTCAATTGTCTGTTTCTACAAGGGTGCAAAATATTGGTGTGCTTGGTCTTCCCTCCTGTGGCACAGTGCCATAACTAAGGTTTTAGTCATTTCGTAATTAAGGTCTTAAGTTTGTTAGAGGCTCGTGAACCACATTGTGGTCTGTGAAATGTGAGGGCACCTAACAGAGACGACCTGGCTACCTGTTCTATCAAGGAACTACATTTGACGCTCATGGGAGACCCTGTGAGCTGGACCACAGCCAGTGTTTTGATGCTGCTGTCTCCTCCCAGCCAGCCCTGGGGCAGATGCTGCATATATCTGAGCGGTTCCTTTGGCTCAGTGCTGTATTTCAATCCCTGGGCTGGATGCTGAGGAATGACTACAGCTCAGGCAATCTCATTGCCAGTCATTGCCACTCACTGCCAAGTGAAGTACACAGATCAGTTATGCCTGGGGTTCCCCATTTCCAAATATGCCTATAGTTTGGTCAGACCCTTCTCAGAGCTGAGTAGTAACAGAGAACAACAGAATAAATGTCAGTGCATTATACCTACCTCTCACCTTTGTATCAACTCCTTCTGAGTATCACACTGCCTGAAAACACAGTAAGCTCAAGCTGCCATACCTTTGCCAAAGCCTATAGACTGTCATTTGTCTGGCCTAAGGGCTCGCGACTGCCAAAGATGCTCTGTCAGTACATAACACAGGAGTACCCTCTCATGCAATATTAAGCTGTTTAAAAATAGATTATAATGCAAAGAGCCATGCCCAGCCCAACTCACTATACTAAATTATCTGTTAGTAAAATTGCTGTATCATTTGTTCATATTTATCTCCTTTTCCTTTTTCTGCTCCTAAAACACTTTGATTTCCCCTTCAGTATATTTTTCAATCATAAAATCATATTCAGAAGCAGAATCAGCAGTGCACAGCATCTGCAGATGTAGGTAAAACCCAATATATTTCAGGTAGGTAAGAAGTTGTCTACTCTGCAGTACACATCTCAACCCAACATCTGATTTTCAGTCAAAGAATCAGCAATGGAGAATGAATCTATCAGGGTCAGAAGAGCTGCTCAGAGTATTTAAGTATTTTGAAATATGCCAACATCGTAGAAATCCACACTAGCTGGTTATTTACATATATTCAATAGGACACAGAGCTCTGCTAGTTTAAACAAAGCATTCTGTGTGGTGCAGCACTGTGTCCTAATATAAATTGCTAGTTTTCTGTTGCTCTTAGGCTTTCTGCCCATCTGGTTTTGGACAACAGCCAGTTTTGGATAGAAGCATTTAGTCACCATAAACAGCCTATTTCAAGAGGGTGAGAGAGGCAGTGGGAGCAAGAATGGCATTTGCATACTTATCAAGAGATTAAAAAAAGTGAGTAAGACCGCTTAGACGTTGATTCTGTCTGCACTGAAATAGATCCAGGAGCTGTCACTCTAGCTGGGGGACAGGCATGAGAAATCTTATCCCCTGCAGAGTTCTTTGTGAAAATTTCTGTAATTTTGTAGAGATTTTCTTTTTACTGGGAGGTTGGAGAGAGAGATCAAATTCAGAAGCAGCCTTTGAGGAATTTCAGTACTAGAGAATTGCTTTAGTTTTCTTACTTTGTAACAGGCTCTGTTTGGAGTGCGAACACCGAGTCACCCACCTTCCTCCCTCCAAAGCCTTTACAGCTCTAAAGGATGCTGAGCTGAGAGCTCTGGCAATTCTGGTGAATGCTTCGTTGCATTGGTATGGAGGTGTTTCTGTGGGGACGGACTGTATTTCAGGAGCTATGAGCTGAACCAGAGATAACTTATTACAGTCAGCAGAATTGCTCCGGATTGAGGTCAGAATCAGAAGTTCAGTGGAGAATACCTGGCTCATCCTTGAGTCTTTCTTGGTCTTCAGGCCCCTCTACCCATCTGCCATTAAGATGGAGTCGGTGCTTCCCACCCTTTCTATTTTGTCCGACCAAAAAAGAGGAACGCTGCCTGAGCTTCCCCAGGAGGTCTCTTTATATTTAAGCAATTAGTTAAACACATGGCTGGGATCATGGTGACAGCCCTGTAGCCCAAATGTACCAGCTTTGCTCCTCTCAGCAAGGAGATAACAACAGAGGCATCTGGATGTGCAGCATTCTATAAATTAAGACTCAGTAAGTTATTCCACAGCGGGAAGAAGAGACAGAGATGGCACGTGGGACATATAAATATGCTAACGGAAAGGAAATCTGGTGTTATGGTCTCAAATAGCACATACCTTTCCTGTCCAGCATCTCTTGCTGGAGTCCCTACTAGACGACCATATCCTGATTGTGCTGGATTTTGGACTCCAGCATATGCTGACATCTGCAGAACAGCTTGAATGAAGCTGTTTGAATTACTTCTGGAGCCTTTTTTCCAGAAAGTAAGACTAAAGTCGACCCAAATTAAATAGCACATCCAACTATAAAAAATGCTTTTGAAAATAAAGACGACCAGACTCACTTTGTTTCACCCAACAAATTGAACCAGAGCATCAGTCTGCATTTGATCCTATAAGATCGAAGGTTTCCTCATGGCATTTGGCTCAGAGAGCTGGTACCCAAATTCCATTCCTTTCCCTTTCCTGGAGAAGCACAAAATGGAGCAGATATAATCTGTGTTTCCTCAGCGACACAGAGCCAGCACAACTGGCTCCAAACCCCTTTGCTACCAGTGTTGCAGAAGGTGAGAAAGGCAGATGGCTGAAACCCTCCAAGGTAATCCCCTACCTACCACACTTCACAGCCACAAGATGTTTTAAACTCACCCAGGGTTAATAAAAGCACAAGGATAGACTGAAATCAGGGAGTACTGACTAGTTGCTTTCTTTCCTATGTCCAGCACAGTCTGAGCAAAGCAGACAATCTTGACCCGGAGGGTCAAGGGTTTCAGTCAACAGATGATTCATCCGACATCAATTCCCAAGACACTGCTAGCAAGTACACAAAATCTGATCATGTATTCTGGCCAGGAACTTTGTAAAACATCCCCAGGTACAAACAGCACAGGCAAAGTGTGCACAGTAAAAGGTCTACACAGCAGATGAGTTTAAAATAGAAACCCAGTTGTCTGTATCACATACCTGGTACCACTGGAAAAGGAGAATTCAAGTCCACCAGAAGCTTTAGAAAGACAAGGGACAAGCACACTTTGCAAGGGCAAAGGGTGGGCGCTGTGCACATCTGTCTTTATCTAACTGAGGTGTTCTGCCCTGGCCAGGGTTTTGAGAAGGGAGGAATCAAATAATGTTCCACCAGCCCTGTTCCCCCCTCAGACAGTGTTCCCAGCCGAGTATGACCCCCACTATTTGCTTGTCAGCAGAGAACCTACAGCTTCCCTGATGTCAATGTCAGGAAATGATTAGGACCTACAGGTCCCTGATTAGCCACCTCTGCTTTTAAATTACACTGAAATAAAAACAGTTACCTGAAGAGCTAGGAACAATGGCTCACAACAACCAGAGGACAGACCTCAGACTGATGTCCTCTTAAGAAGGAAGCAAATGATATTCAGAGGAAAAGCACAACAAGATCACCCTAGGGATGCTTTAGAACAAAGCAAATCTCAGTTTGTGCACTGAATCAAATTTGCTCGATACACATATCCCCAGATTATATTTCCTTTATAATCTAGATAATTGTTTTAGACAGGTATGTTGCTGTCTGCACAGTTACACTTCTAATGGAGTTATGGAAAGTGATATAACTTCAAACAATACCTGCAACAGATCTCTCCCTCCCCTTATCAAATAACAACCAGACATTTCCAAGACAAGCAGCTGTAGATTGCTTCAAAGCTATGTTTTCCTGTTAGGGTCCTGCTGTAAGAAGTGAGTGTGTGAAGGCAGAAAAGGGATAATCTTGTGCTCTCTTCTTTACATCTGCTAGCATGGAGGGATCAGGATTTAGTGGCTAAGTACCACTGTATTTTAGATACATATAAGCCTGATTACATTAGATAGATACCCTCCCCAGTGGACAGCCATGCCCAGCTCCCAACACTGTTACGAGAGCAGCGCACAGGGCTGATGGGAGGTTCTGCCTTCCTGTGTCTCAGCCCACCCAGTTCCAGCGCTGCCCCTTCCCTGCAGACCCTCTGCTGATCTTTGCTGACCTGCCTCAGGTGCTCTGGGCTCTCCTAAAACACACACACCTTTGCAATGAAGGCTGGATATCTGAAGGCAGCATGGATGGGGTAGTAGATGGATTTCTGTACTGCCCAGCGTACAGAAATGCAAAAGCCTGCACTGATTCTTGGTAGCATCATAGGAAACCACAACACTCCTCCTTCAGGGATATTAGCTCCTCAAAACGGGTAAGCATCTGAACAGAGAAACCAAAAACACGATGAAGGATTTAAAGTATCCCCTGATGGGTTTTTTTGCTCAAATTGTTGAATTCACAGAACAGATGTTTTATATAAAACTGGGTTTATTTTTAATTGGAGGAGATTATTCAAACTATGTCTAAGCCATATGGTCCTGTAAGTCTGACTCCCCTCTGCCATTGCTGGAGAGGCTAGCTTGGCATCCCTCTCCTTTTCCAAGTCGTTTCCTTTTTACAGATTTAATAGCTGCTATTTTTCTTTTTTATTGTTGGTCCCTAGGTCCCGTTACTATAAATCAGGGCCTTAGGCCCAAAATTAACTCAAAAGTGGATTTGGATAACTTGCTTTTAATGATTTTCAGTAGTAGGTTGGTCTAATAGAACATAAAGGGAAATGCAGATTTGAGATTATGGAAAACGCATCAGCAGGAATGATGACAGTGAGTGGCATTCATCTGCAAGTTGCCAAAGGAAGACCTGGTCCCGGCTGGCATATTTTCCTGCCCCTTTTCCCCTTGCAGGTGTCACACTACAGAGCGGGAATTTTCAAAGGGATTTATTACATACTGGAAAGACCAGGGCACGTTACCGACTTGACTGTTAAGACAGTGCTGGGTGCCAGGCAGGCCTCAGGCTGAATGAATGTGTGATGGCTGAGGGCATCACTCTGCCTCAGCACCACATTGGGCACATGGCTGGGCTCAGCATAGCCTGGCTATTTAGTGCCTACTTCTATCGCACCCAATACAGCCCATGAATTTTCATCAGTTGAGAGCAGTAATCCTTCTGGTAAATTTTAATCACACTTCAGGAGACTGCAGCTGCAATGTAAGCTCTGGACCCTGTTTGGGTGAGGTGGTTGCAGTTAGTCTGGTAGTGGTTGGAGGCAGCCAGGCAACCCCACAGACCCTTCTCCCTCTCTCCCAAGCTGTCATCTCTAATGGCTGCAGTTTGCTTGTTGCTATATTAAAGTCTCATCTTAACGATATGCTCCAGCTTAGTGAATCACCATGTGAATTAATCACCATGTGAAAATACACTACTGCTGCTACAAATAGGCTGCATGGATGAACTCCACGTGCAGCAATGCCAACTCTGAGCAGGAGAGTTTGCACATCGGTTGCATGCCCATGCCCTCGGTCAGTGTTTGGCACTGTGGAAAAAAGATCTCGAGGGACACGATTACTTGTGTTTGAGTCCTCCCTATTGCTTGCCTCGTCCACTGCAGCCACTGAGCGTTTTCAGCATTGCTACATCATTTTCAGCCATCACAATGGGTTGCAGCTTGAGTCCTAAGAGTTAAGTCCTGGGGTTTTCATTCTCCTCTCCATAATACTGCTATTTACTTGAGGTGACCTCATTTGCCAAGTGATGTAACAGGGTGCACGATCGAGCCTGGCACGTCTAAGCAGATGTTTTCAGTGGATACAGAAACAGCATTATGAAACGAAAATATCGCCTAAAACCTGAGAAGCGCAAGAGATTACAATGGCCTTTATGGAGACCAGCTTACCTAAAATAGCGTTGAAAGGCCTTTGGCTGCAGTCGTATGCTTCCCTTTTTAAAATGAAAGACTGTTGCTTGTACTACTGTAATGTGACTCCCAAAGGAACCAGCAGCTGCAGGTTTTGAATTTTATCATTCTTGGCCTCTCTGTTTGATAAAGTTGACTGGAGCATGCCCAGAGGACACTCCTCCCATAAAATTGTTCTCCTTTAACTACAATAACAAAAAATGGTTGCACACTTTTTTTTGTGTTTTGTTTTAGTTTCTAACAAGGTAATAAATCCTATTTCAAACAAGAATATAAATCCAAAGAGTTTGATAGTCGATCTGACTTGCTTTGTTTCAACTGAAAGGAAATGCTCATTGACTTTGCCATTTACATTTGCTGTCATGTCACATTATCAGGGAGGACTAAATATGGATCAATGAAGTCCAGCACAAACAAGTAGAAGATTGAGGGGAGCCTGAAAGAACTTGCTATGTTCATTTATCAAAGGATGAGCAGAATAATAAGGTCTATTGATAAGCACATTCCCAGCTCCTGCTTCATTTCTTTCACTGAAGACACTTCAGATAAAATACTCTGCCCTGTGCAATCACTGTTACATGCGAATATGTTTGTTTCTGTTCTCGCTAGACTCAGTTCGATCAATACAGAGGCCTCAATTTTCAAAGGCAGATGTCTATGTTTACCCACAACACTCATGCATGTGTTTTTTTGTTCCCCAAAACCACATTTCTCTTTTGCACAGCAACACAACAGGAAGGTGATATGAACTGAGCTTAAAACATCCTCAGGGTATTTGACAACGTGAAATGCAACAGTGTCCAGGATAAACAAAAGATTTTGGTAGCCGAGTGTAAAATTTTCAGCATGAGATCCAAGTACACTTAAAGTTTGACATTACCATATTCAGTGAGTCTCTAAAGCCATGTGGAGAACGCGTTCACGGCAGCTCAATTAGAGAGCTACTGCTGGGGATTTCAGAGACACAGAGGAGGGATAGAGCCTGAAGTCAGTGAAGTTCAGTGTGAGCTGAACATTTACTTCCTTTGGGTTTCTTTTGAAAATCCTAGGCTAAATCTCTATCTTATCCTTAATTGGCAGATATAAAGATATGTGCTCAGGGGAACTACATTTGGTTTTTTGCTAGTAACTGGGAAAAAAAGATAAACTGTGTAAGAAATCCTATTGCAGAAAGTGAATCCATAGAGTTTGACAGTGGATCCGACTTGCTTTGTTTCAGCTGGAATAGCAAGTGATTTCGTGGCATCCTAGCTGCAGACAAGAGGGACAACCAGAGCCCATGCACGGAGTGGAAGCATGGGAAAAGCACAGGGCTGTGGCAGAACTGGGGCTGCAGGGATGGAAGACAGATGACAAAACGAGGGCCTGGGGGTGGACAAAGAAAGATGGTGAATACCAGCAGCGGTAACTAACAGGTCAATAAACAGCCCTCAGTGCTGTAATGAAACCGAGCAATTCCCATTCAAAACCTTGATTCACTTTGAGATGTTTCCCAAATTGCATATTGGGGAACCCTAGAATGAAGAAAGACATGATTAACCTTTTCTTAAACTCCACTTACTGTTACTCTTAACATCCACAGCCTATCCTCTGTACATGTGTTTGTATGGTATTAACATTATATCATTATACTAATTGCACCTACTTAACCTGAATAGCCAACAGGACACTTCCTTGGCTGAATATCTCCTTTTCCAGCCACAGAATTGCGTTCCCTTAATAAATTTCATTTCACTAATTCATTATTTCATCTATGCTGTAAGATTTTTGGCATAAGCATCTGTTTCCTTTCATAAAATGAGAGCAATTTCCTCTATCCCAGGCAATACAGTAGCAGAGCTGTCTGTCCAAACCTCATTAACCCCTACCCAATCTAAAGAAAAAACTGCTGAAATGCTCTGGTTGCCAGAATGAGTCCTATGTGGAGGGAAAATGTGCTTGAACTAAAAGAGAATGAACTGAGCCTTTACTGCATGAAAAGGGATTTTACTGTTGCATCACCACACGTAACACTATAATTATGAGCTAGTGGCTTTTTCAATGATAAATTTCTGCAAGAAAATGATGAAAACACGATGTAAAACATCTTTCTTTCCTTCCCAGGGTTCACATGCATGGCCTTAGCAAGTAGTGACCCTATTAAGAGCATGTACATAACTTATCACAGCCTGCATGGTTTCCTTCTCTTCTTTATGATTCTCCTTTCTGTCCCTTCAGTAAAAAAGGGACAGAAACACTTTATCACACTGCTCCATATTGTACCATAACTAAAGTCTGGATTGCTCCAAGGTGCAGATAAATGAATTCACATGGGAAAAATGCAAAGAGAGTCTGAAAAGTCCCAGCAGAAAACAGAGGAACCAAGGGGAAACAGTATTCAGAGGCAGGCCCGTTCTTGGCAGACAGCCAGTGGTTTTTGGCCACCACCGTACCACCGCCCAGCTGCAGCAGCAGGCCATCTGCTCCCCTCCTGTGCTGAGAAGCTCCAGGGCTGCCCAGGGACAGCCTGCCTCACTGCCCTGCCCCTCCTGGGGAAGCCAGGCTGCTCCCCACGGAGGGCAGGGGCAGCAGGGGACAGTTGCAGTTCCCGTGCCCTGAGAGCTGGGCTGTTGGGGATGGGGAGCAGGAGATGCGACAGTCCTTTGAGACAGGCCCCTTCCCTGGCATTGCAGTTAACCTGCTTTTGATGCCTAATGTTGGACAGGGTAAATATCAATCAAGTGGCTAAATCCTGAAAGTTTTAAAAAACTCCTGGAGTTTGCTGGTCTCAAAAAGTGAGGAGTGCTCTGTCAGCTGTAGCAGTACAGCCTTTCCATCCACTTTCCAGCTAGATAGGCTTTAAAGAAAAGGAGATGACTGAGGAAAAAAAATCAGGATAATGTTTTTTGTCCTTTTTTAAAAAATCCCTAAATTGCAGGATTTGAAGAGACAGTTTGGCACAGAAAGCTTAAAAGAAAAGTAGAGGGGCAAATGGACATTTCAGTACCCTAACAAATGTCTCTTTCACGCTCCACCCTGAATTTACAGAATTTGATGCAAGAGGCACCCACTGTAGGTCTAATTCAGGAAAGCACCCACATGTATGCACAAGCTCAGTAAAAACCAACAGGACTTAAATTGTAAATTGTGTTCTTTTGTGAGTCAGGACTGACATGAGTACTTGCAATCAGGACAAACCAAGAAGCAGTGCATAAAAATGGAGAAGCATTTAAGTATGTGGTAAGACCATTTGATCACATAATTCTGCAGTATCTGTATGGGGTGGGATGCTATTTTATGTCTGGAGAGAGGGATGTGGGTCACTGAGAAATAAAAGACTTGGTTCCATTCCCCAGTCTCTGTTTATTCTCTCTGTGTTACACTGAGTACGTGGCAACTTCATTACAGAGACCACAGTCATGTCTCCCAGATATCGATGATGAAGGCAAAAGGAGCACCTTCAAAACTAGACCATACATTTTGCCATGTCTCAGTTTCCCTATCAGTGGCAGTAAGAACTCTGAGTCTTGTTTCAAGAATGTCTATAAAGCTGTTTTCTTGTCTTCCAACCACAAAGTCCCCAAATAAAAGTAAATTATACTACAGAGACTTTAGATAACACAAAATATATTTCTGTCAGGCTGAAATTACCACTAAGGAGTTAAAAAAAAGACGTAGAGGAGTGTACAACGTTTTCCAAACTGAAGCCAAAGAGAATTATAGTTCTTCACAGATATTTCCAAAGTATTTACGTATACTCACCACAATGGCAATAGTGCTAATGTAGCTAGACCTTATTTCTTTCATATGACGGACAATTTCATCTTCTATAGAAAACAAAATGTTTATCACTCAGGGTTTTTTTTTTACCTCCTTGAAACTTGGCAGCCATTTGACATCATCCGTCTCTATTAGGATGCCATGGGTTATCAGTTGAACACTTATCTTAATTCATTGGCTATTTGGAAAATTACAATCCCAGATGGTTCTGTCTTGCAAAGATTTCTACAACTCGCTGGCTCCACTACAGACATTTGGCTTCTATTTGTATAGTAAAAGTCATTTACATTGGCTGACTCCATTTTCCTTTTCTGATCACTGTATGTCATTTTATGCCATTCTTTTTCTCAGCCTTAATTCCACTTTGCAACCCAATATAATTTGAATCATCATCCATATAATAGGCTTTTCTTCTCCTCTTACAAAATATATGATAGGAAATATTCAGTTTCATGCATATTGTTTAGCAATAACAAGGGCACACTTTAATTTATTAGAATTATCATGTGTTACCATAGACAAGAAATGCAACTAATGTAAATTCATGTTTTAGCCATGGTAACAGAAACTGCATCAACTATTGACACAGTGCAATTCTTTAACGGATTCAAAGTCTTCTGTAAACACATCATCTATGATTTTGCTAGTAAACATGAACAGCCCAGCAAAAATGAACTGCTTTTCCTGCTAACACATTTTTCTTGTGAAAAGAAGTAAGCTTATTTTTAAAGGAATTGTTAAAGCATTTTTTAATTACTAAAAATGGGAAGGTAGTCACAAAAGCAACACTGAATGAAGTGCAGAAGTGATCTAATCTCACTTTACAAAAAGAAAACATAGCCAGTCAACAACAGTAAACACAAAAGCATTACAGTAAAAAATTGGCAGGAAAACAGTAATTCCAAAAATGGGCTACAGCTTATTGCTATACATCTACAGCTATAGATGTAATAAATATAGGTTTGGTTTTCCCTTTTTATAGAAGTATTTCTAAATAGCTCCTTTGGTAAACACTAGCAAAACCTTTACTCTCGAGCAAAGCAAACACACTGAAGGGATATGGTTGTCTTCTTTTGAGGTACAAGTCTGCTCTCACCATCCTCCAAAAGGATACCCAAAATAGGAGGGTTTGTAGAATGGCATTGCTTGAGCAAATGCCTCTTAGCTGGATTTCTTCGTGAGTGAAAGCTCCAGCACCACCTGCTCACAGTACGAACCTGCTACAGCTCAGGAAAAACTGCCCTGGGACTTGAATAACACTTTCTAAACCTTCAGCCAAAGTTGTTTAGAATCAGGGATGGAAAATGTAAAAGCCAACATACCTTTCCCTCTGGCAGTTCAACAGGTGTGTGCTACATTAACTAACCCTGTCTCCGTGCCACTGCTACCTTGACGTCATTGTTACTGGGTTGACAAAAGGTTTCCATGACAAACGAGAAAGCTGATCTGTTATCTCCCCTTTGGAGGAAAGTGAAATGCCCTCTCTCCCATATTCTGCTAGAACCACCCATCTTGTTTTTGGCACATAGCACAGAGGGTGCGTTTTTGTGATTGATTTAGACTTCTCTCTGCTCCGGAAAAGAGAAGCTAAGTTGTTTGTTGTTTTTCCCCTAACTTAAAATAGAGGGTGTCATCCTCATCCCACTGTGATCCCCCCCGCCTCACCCGCAGCACAATCTTCTTTGCAGGCATGTTGACTACCGTGCTAAAAAAGAGAACAGATAACACTGAAAGAGGACAAACTTTGAAGCAATGAATGAAAACACTATTAAGACATTTGATTCTCTTCTTGGCTATAATTTATTACCTCTACTAGCAGGCATGGCCCATAATAGTTAGCAGATGTTTGAAACATCTCGTTCTGAACTTTGCCTAAGATTAAAAAGAGATCTCGTAGTGTTTAAATAGCAGCTGCAGAATGAAATAAGGTTGCCTTCCTAATGTGACAGAAACGTTCATCCTAGCCTTAAACAAGGAGGACTGTTTTATATTCTGTAAATACTGAGGAAGCTAAATTTCTGTGCGCAGGCACCCACACATTATAATTTTATATACATCTAATTTGCAGCGATTGACATGAAATAACCCCAATGGAAAAGGCTGGCCCAGCTGTCTGAACACTTCTTAGGTTTTTGCTACAATTTACCCCAGGCCTACGGCTCACCACAAGCAGGAGAAGGCCGGACTAGTTTGGCCATGAACATGAGGTTAGCAAATTTGAAGGTCCAAATTTAATTATTATTATCATTGCTATTCACACTGCATCAAGGGAGAACCTAGCAGTTCTCAGAGAGGATCATGTCCTGGATGCGGAGACAAAACCAAAGAATCTTCAAGGAGCAATGAAATACATTTCACCACAGCTGTGCATCCCCACCAGCCTTACTGCCATGCTGGCCCCGGCAGGGATTTTACCCTGTGCAGCAACGCAAATTTGCTCTTTATTTAAGCACTGGGGCCTGATGCTAAATTCAATCTCATGGGCATAGTCCCTGTGAATGCTCTAGGACTACTGATTCCCCTACGTCTTGTTCCTACAATGATTAAACTTCAGCCAAAGGCTAACTAACTAACTGAAACAGATGGCTAAGCTTCTGATTTGAGGAAGTTAATATACAAACAGCTAATTTAAAAACAGGTTTAGGTCTCAAAATGAATTATTGTTCCCTTTCAGACTGCATGTATTTCTTCTTTGCTTGGCAGCGTGGACACTTTCTGAGCTTTTCATGAATTCCTCATACTTGCAGGTTTCTCGGTGGGCACAAACAGAGATCTTATGTGGCAGACAGCCCCGATATGAAACAGATTTTGAAAGATCTGCTGTAGTGAACAAAGATTGCCCTAGCCTTTATGCATCTGGTTTGAGTTAATATTTTTATCCCCTTAGAATACACGAGATTTTTTCCTAAGCTAGGCTTTTCCTAGTACACATGTTTCTTCTGATTTTAGTAACATAAGGTTGTAATATACTGCTCTTGAACAGATGTGATTTTGGAGCCTATCCCGAGGAGTACTGCTCACCTTCAGAGGGAGGCAAACTCTAAACCAACTGTGTACTATTGTCTTTGGGGAAGACAAAATGCCTTTCTTTGATTCCCGTTAAGATCATTTTAAATCCTGCTGCATGACAGCTGGTTACAACCAACGTGGCATGTAATATTAAAGATGTTATTACTGAATATGAAAATAGCTAACACTTTTGCAAATATAATCAATGTATTTAATTCATTGTCCCAGTGAGGTTCACAACTCTTAAGACCTTCAAAACAGTGCGGGACTTAAAAACATACACTTAACCTCAAGCCAGTGCTAACTCTATTCCTATTGAGCAGAGCACAGCATATGCTTAACATTAGGGGCGTGTGCTTAAAGGGCTCATGAAACAAGTCCTGTTTTATGATTCAGCGGACGCAATTTGCAGCTCTGTATTCATCTTCCTTACGACCAGTAACGTGCCCACGAAATTACAACAGGCCGGTGGCAGGAAACGGAGCACTGGTCTCATCAATGAGGGCATTAGGCTGAACGAGCACGGCACACAGCACCAGCCCAGGACAAGCCAACCCGCTCCAGCCCCAGTGGCAAGCCCCGGTCAATATGTTCAATTTACAACCAGAGAACAGGCGAAGGAAAACCACCACAGCTAATTAAACACTGTAGCTATTTAGCATAAAGAAACTATATGCAGGAATAGTACCCACAGATGTTTTTACTACAGATTTACAGTAACTCCGCCACTCCCAGCAGGTGTCAACACTCCTGACGTGGAGAACACATCGCCTGCATATATCTTTTATTTAATTACCATGATTTTCAGAAATCTGCTCTGCAGTGCTCAGAGCAGAGTCATTAATCTTCAGTAATCTCTTTGAGCAACAATTTCAACTTTTATGAGCCTGGAGCCCCTCTCTAAAGCAGTGGCTGTATTGTTTGAGCACTGGATTTTATGCAAGGCAGTTGTCATAGCAACATGATGGGGAGGGGAGAACCCAAACAATAATTGAGCATCAAAGAATTGTAAATGCAGGGAAAATTCAGAACTAGATTCCATATTAGAGCTATAGGCTGACCCAACTGCAGATTTTAAAGCTTAGGAAACTGGGTATTATTATAAGCGTGCTTGGGGATGGCTGTATTCCAGTAATGCATTATCACTGATCCTTTCCCATTATAATCCATCCATTTCACTGAAAATGACATGTTTGTGGGGCAGTGGAAAAGCAATCTGAAAAGGAACAATTGCACATCTCTGCTTTTGGTAGAGAAAAGAGAAAGAGGGAGGAGGGAAAAAAGGTTATAATCAAAACTATATTTCAATAGCAAGCCCGTCTGTTGTAAAAATAATAATGGTCTTGGCTAGCTGTTTGTTGTGAAATAATGAACCTTCTGCACCTTTATAATATTATTGCAGGCATTCTATAGAGCACCCTAATAAAAATGGATGGCTAACTAAATGAGAAAAGGCTGCTGCATTGTTTTATGAGGCAATAATCCAGTTCCAGAACACATAAATCGTAAACCCCAAACCAAAGAGTTTATACCAAGAACACAACACAACTTTATTGTTACTGTTACCCTGTTGCTCTTGTATACGCTGGTACAGATGTATTTTCAAAATAATTAAAATCTTAAAGAGTTAGGAACAGAGCAGAGCATAGTTATGTCTCAAGAGTGCTGAGTGCCCCAAGCTGTTACGAACTTTCATATAAGGAATGTGCTTTTTTTATGTTCACATGGATTGGTTTGCTGCTTAAAGATGGGAACATACAGATATGGAAGCTAAAATAACCTAGCAGAAGACCACTGCCTGGGACATAGATGATCTTGGTTTTAACTCCAACTCTGCTTCTTGTCCAATGTTTAATTTGGACCGCTTCACTCTCCTGTATCCCTTCTGTGTCTTGGAAACAGGGATAGTGCCAGTCACCTTTTCATGAGACCAAGTACAAGCTTGCATTTGAACTAATGGTTATTTTTTGCAAGAAATATGCAGTTTGTATTAGCACATTTCTAGCAAGGTAAAAGCCACCACAATTTTGGTGAAATTACCAGTCTCCTCAACACCATTGCTAACCCTTGCACCTACAAGAGTGGCTGATATTGTTCCCTCCGTGACGATGAGATCTGCATGTATTAGGGCTTGTCCTGTTTACCTACACCAAGCTTACCAAGCTATTTGGATCAGCAGGCTGTTCTTTTTGCTCCTGACTGCTCACCCAGCTGCAGGCATTAGTGGCAAACTTGTATTTTCTCAGCTTCTCATAGATAACTAGTAGTCCCCATGGAGCAGAACCAGTGCAGGCCAGCTCCCCACAGATCTGGGCTGTGTGGTCAGTCTCCAGCTACAGTGGAAGCTTTTTCTGAGGGTCAACCATCTATGAGGTCTCTCAGCCATGTGGATTCTCTAGTAATGTGTGTGTCCATAAATACATGTGTTCATACTCCTGCATCTCTCCTAATCTCCCTATCCTTATGCTGATCTCCATAGAAATTATTTTTGAGATCAGAAGCTTCTGTCAATTTGCTTGAAATTTGTCCAATGGGTACAAAAGTTATTAGAGGGCAGAGCACAAACAGATACTGAAAACATGAAAGAAAACCTTATTTCCTTAGAAAATTAAGTTAAAAACTTTCTCCTATCACAAGGGTAATGACAAATATCTTCAGGATTTCTCTACAAACTTGCCTACCCTATAATAATTCTATTTATATCTATATCTGTCAACTAGCCAGGTTTCAATCCATTTAATACGTGCCATGTTTATTTTCTATTGTTCTGCTTTGTTAGTAAAAATATTATGTGGCCCAAGGCAAATGCCCACAAAAGTCTATCACTGAGACACTATTTCCTCTATTAGCTGAATTATAACCTCATAAAAAAATACCAAGCTAGTTTAATTTTATTTTCTATAAAGAGGTGCTAACTGGCATTACTTACATGGATCGGATTTAATCCATCGTTAACTCATGCTCTTTATTTGTAGTTTCATTGTTATTCCTGGAGTCAATATACCAGGTTTGCAATTCAGTTGTATTAAATAAAAATGAGATGCAGCAGATTTTGAGAACTGCAATCTCTTCATCAAGTCACAGGTGAAGTGGAATGATTTGACACTTACGAATCCTCTTACTGTTTTCATTTTTAGGTCAAATGCAATTTCTGAAGGTTTCTCAGGGTCTTATTTATAGCTCACGCAGGAACACCGATACCCATTACTATGTCATTAGAAACCACATCAGTTTTGACTACTGTAGCTTAGACAATTCTTCTAGCATAAGAGACTCTGCTATGGGAACTTGAACAGAAATTGGAAAGCAACTCCCTAATGGACATGCTAACGGAGCCTATTTGTGACACAGATCCCTTGTCCCATTCCTTCTGGACAGGACCAAATGGTCCCATTACATTAACACATTTAAAAGCTGTCTTGCAACAGAGGTCAAGGATCACCTGTGCCTGACAGCTGAGCTGTACTTTAATGTTAGCCGTGAACCCTAGAGACTGAAAATGACTCACGATGGGTATAATCTGAAGTTGCTCAATACAAGCACGTAAGTGTAAGCATAGGTGTGCATCTGTTTGCTTGCACAAACATGACTGCAGTCATGTTTCGCTAATGCTTCCTTTTTTTGTGAAATGCTAGAAACAACCTGCACAGCCTACGGGATGGAACAGAACTGTCAGCGATTGCTCAGCACAAATCATTTAGGGCTTTTTTTATAGCTTCAGGATAAGTGACTTCCACTTATACACTACTATAGCTCTTCCACTGCCTATGAGGCAAGACCGTCTATGGTATGATGGCTTATTTTATTGTATCAATTTCTGATTCAGTATTCTTTGGCTTTACTCTAACCAATTGTCTGTTCACTTAGACGTTTAAAGACGCTTCTCTTCCAATCTACTCTTAGCTGCCTCTGCAGTAATAACAATATACGATCTTGGGACAGTTTGGCATGTGATTAATAGCTGTTCAGATTGCTTTGGCAGTTTTAGCGTATGCTAATTGGGTTAACAAGGTACTAAGTGCTCCAAGGTGTTATGAATGTGTTGTAAAATCAAAAGCTCTGCTGTCAAATGCATTCATTACTCATGGTCTGTAATTTGCTTGCAACGAGCCTACTCCAAAAGACAGTACTCCAACCATTTCTCCTACTCTTCTGTGAAAGACATTAGCACAACAGCACAAAATGCATCTTTAAGTGATACTGTCTCATTTCTAGAGAGAGAATCTCAGCCAACAGGCTCCCTGGTATCTTTGGAGGGTGTCAGATTCCTCTTCAGCTGCAGCCAGACAATCAAGTCACAGTGGGCCCCTTGCCATGGGTTGCTCTCACCAGCCTCCTCTCAGGCAAGCAAGACACATTTGGCCACCTGGGCACAGCCAGTCTCCCAGAGGGCTGTGGACCTGGTGGGGCTTTGCCCATCCCTCTGCTCTGTGAGGGACTCCCATCCACTGCTTGGGGCTGTTCCACATGCCCTCACTCCCTGCTCTTTTCCCCATCTCAGCCTCTAGGCTTTATTGCTGTTCCCATTCTCCTGCTCCCCACCTTTTGCTCTTTAGGCATGATTCCTCATTCCCACCTCTTGCTACCCAGTCACACTGCCTGACAGTGTTTCTGATCTTTGCAAAATACCAACCACAGCAGTCAGACCAATGGGCTGTCACAAGTACCCTGTGCTCTCCATTTTACAGGTAATCTCAGACAAAACAGTCACATTACTGTTAAAGCCTACAGAACAGACCAGAAAGTCACAGTATCACTTGTTCCCATTGCCCATTTTGCTGAAACATGCCCAATTTATCCACTGATGTAAGAGACAGGTTCACCTGATACCTTCTCCTCCTTCTGCTAGTTCTCTCTTACTAAAATTCACATCTCTTGTTGTCATTTCTGTGGAACTGAGCAACTCATTATTTACTGTCCTCCCTCTTCCTGTTCCTTTTCCTCTCCCATTAACACAAAAGCCTTTCTCAACAATGACATTTAAGTTGACATTGATTTCTGCTGTATTTGAAGGCAATAAAGTAAGATAAACCATGTATCTTTGCCTGATTACACTTTGTGACAAAAAAATCCTTGCCTGCAGGTACAACCGAGACATACTGACCTGAGTAACTGCGCCAGTCATTTCATCCAGCCAAATCACTGAATGAAATTAAAACTAGATGGTGGGACTAAAGCACTCCATTGACTAATCAGCATCAATGAACAAAGTTCCTGGCAACAAAGAGGTTGAATCTTACATCCTAGATGTATGGAGAAATGAAGGATAGGATCTTCAAAAAAATGAAGATGGAGTAAATCACTGCACACTATGCAGCAGACAGGAGAATAACACATGAATATGAGAGATCAGGTAAGGAAATGATCACCCAGTCAAGAGTTTGTTTGCATAAGACTTAATCACCCAAGAACACACTTCAGCGGAAGCTGGAGAGGAGTGTACAGCAGGTAACTTGTTCCAAGAAACAGCTGACTGTACATGGTAGCAACTCTATGCAATTAACACTCTTCAATGGAAGCAGGTGTGACAGCAGGAAGGAAATGTTTAATCTTTGGATCTAAAAACATGACTCTTCCTTGCTTGACTAAAAGATTAGTGTTGGCTCAAAGCCAGTATCAGGCTCATAAAACTCTCCAGTGTCAAGTGTAGAGGTTCAAAGCAATAACTTGCTTGAGAGGGGAGACAAATTCAGGTCCCACACACATAAAAGGGACAGCGTTTGGCCTGGGCTCATAACTGGTTTCCAAAAGCGGAGGTGGGAACACACAGGTGTGATGGATGGGCAGCTGAATCCAGACAGCTCATATGTGCACTTTTACACAATACTTGTACCTGAGTTCTGTATTTGCTATATTGCAGTTGATGAAAAGAGAAAACATCTATTTTTCTGCACCAAAAAGATAACTGTGACCAGTCACACAATGGAAACATGCCGCCCTTCAAACAGCTCCTGGAATAATCGCTTGCGTTAGCACATTACACCAGCTCATAATGCTGGTTCTAACCTGGCAGTGCAAAAAAGTAACTTGGCATACCGACCACAACTTAGCAAACAAAGCACAAAAGGTTCAAATCTGACTGACTTCAAAGGACAAGAAATATATGCCCACCACGGAGCTTATATTGTGCTGAATCAAGGCTACCACTCCCTCTCTCTGCCTGCTGCTTGTGAAACAGTTTGGTCACCTACCCTGCGTGGTGAGTAGAGGATGTGCAATTCAAGCTGCACATCCAATTGCTGCTTCCAGCGGCTTCTTCCCTCCTGCTCAGCCACCACAGCCCCTGTAACATGCCACTGGGCTATGCAGGGGGAATGGCTGCAGCTGGATAATCTAAGACTCCTAACCCTTTTGGCTCCAGCAACTTAAAAGGAATGCTCACAATTTACTTAATCCTAAAATCCATCTTGTTGTAAAAGTTAATAGTCAGATAATGCTATGTATAACATTCCAAGCATGGCGCCATAAATAAGAAAGCACTTAAATAAAAGAGTTTGCAGCAAATGTTCAAATCCAGTTCCAAGATTCACTTCATTAAAAATCAAACCAGTGTATTAATCTCCACTACTGTATATTTTAAAGACATGAAAAACAGATTCTAAGAGCTTCTGAACACCGCAAGCTGCTTCTGCATTTTGAAAAGAAAGAAGAAATAACATTAAATCGCCTTTTTAAAGGCCTGTCCTTCCTTTGCACATTCTCATTCTTACAGCACATTTCATTTGTAATGTGGCATTCAGCCCTGGAGAGGTTTTTTTTCCCCAACTCAAAAATGCTTCCAGGAACAAATCAAGGTTCTTGCTACACTTATAGACTTCTGGATAAATCTACAAAGTGTCAAACCAAGCCTTGCCCAGTGCTTTCTTAAGAACATAAAGTACCTGGAAAAAAAAGTAGGATGTGGCAAGTGATTCTCTCTCAGGCCCCGTGGTGGAGCAACGGTGGCTGGCAGCCTCTACAAACCTGACGGCTGAAGTGATTTGCTCTTCACACAGGTAAATGCAGGTAAGAGCATGACTTCAGCTCTGTCTCAAGCAGTAAGGCAAGAAATTTCACATGAAATTCTATCTTGATGAAAAACTTCAACACGGATTTAAAAAACCCCTCACAGTTCATTGTCTATCATTGACTATATTAAACGGTCTGATTCACTGTCCATTACCCTTCCTCCAACAACGCAAAATAGAAAATCTATTTCTAATTTTTGCTGTATGGGTCACATGCTTTGTCACTGGCATGGGATGCCAAGCCTCCCATCAGTTGCTCAAGATTCAGTAGGAACACTCTCTTCTCCTGGCTTGTTAACCTTGCTGCTAGTTGCTTCCATAGCTGCTCAGGCCCAGTTCCAGAAAGCTGAATCACTCCTCAGTAAGGTTAGGCTTTAAACTAAATTAATCTTACTGGCCACTAAAATAAGATGCTTAACAAAATTGCTGAGTTGAAATTCCAGCCTGGAATGACTATGATCTTGGGAAAATAAGAATTTGGATCCAGAAATAATTTCATGGCTCACCTTTAGCTTTAATGCATCCTAAATACGTGAACACTAACATTTCTTGCGCAGATAATTTGTTTCCAGATGGGGCGGCGATCTAATCCTTCCTGAAATGGGCCAAATTTCTCTCTCTAAACAGAAATGCAAACCCTGTCTGTGAAGGTTTGGCCTAACTAGAGTCTGAATAATGAAAACAAGTAAATTTGGCCCACTAATTCAGACCAAACTGAAGGCGGGGAAGACAAGATGCACACAAATGACATTTTGAATTGTACCACCATTAAGATGTCAGGAAAATCTCTGAACAAGTACTATCTATTGATCTCCCATAAGAAAGGGTGCCCAGTGGATTTGGCACGAAGTGGGACTGAAACAGAACTTCTCTTCATGCTGGGGCAGCAGTGTGAGCTCTGGCAAATCACATCACTGCTCTGTGACCTGGTTTTCTCAGCCATAAAAGGACTCCAACTGCTTTGCAGTAAGTAGACTGACATCTATGAATACAGAATATAAGATAGATATGCCACGCAACTGAAGTCAGTTGCTCTTTCGCAGCTTGTCTGCACATTTGTTAAAACAGGATTTACCGTCAAAATAGAACAAACAGCAAGTGAGACCTCTCCTGTTAGTGACCATAATGTGAAAAAGGTAAAAACTCTTCCTAATTCTGCCATTGTTCAGGACTCATTTAAAACTCACTAAACTGCTAATAGTTGCCATGATCTTATTTCCTTTTCCTCAATCATATAGATGCTGCCTTGGGACACTCAGAATCACTCCTTTGTTGTCCCCCATCAAGAGTTTATCTTAAGGATTTAAAATCAGTTCTCTTTGCTAGATTTATTTTCTCCTCTACAGCACAAAGAAATTTAGCAAGAGAAACCCAATCCATTGTGATTAAAAAGAAAAGCTAGAAAAGTGTTCTAGCTCTTGCAATGATATTTTATATTGTTTCCCATGAGGGGAATTACCTCCATTAATGGTGATTGCAAATCCCTGTGTACTGGGACATTAGCTTCCCTTATGCTTGTTACTGAAATGAAAGAAGACAACTAAAATATTACAGAGCTGCTTTATAAAGCACTTATCCTATTAAGCCACTTAGCCTCAGTCTTTACATAGGGATGGGATGCCCAGAAGAATTCTTTGGGGAATTTATCAGATATAACATTAAGAAATGCAAAGGAAAGCCCTCATTCATTAGGATCAATTTAGCAGTTACTACATTACTCCTACCAACAAAAATGCCAGGTTCATGGATGCAAGTGGCCACCTTTCAGATCTGCACCCTGGGAGGCACATCCTGGTTCTCCTGAAATGCAGCAGTGCTGCTCTTTCTCTCTCACAGCAACCAAGGACTGGGAACAATCAAATGGAAAATAAGTTGTATATTTGTTTAGAAGACATCCGCTTTAGCCCAGCTCTTACTGAACTATTTTTATTCATTTATCTCCCCCCTCACGGGGAAAGTGTTTTGTTCAGAGGCTGGAGGCAAATCCTGCTACTACTGAAACAAAACCCAGAGCAGCCAATGGATTCCTGAAGGGCTGGGTGTGGTGTGGAGCTACGAGAAGCTCAGAGCCAGATACTCACCTGGTGCACAGTGAGGTCATTTCCTTGACCTGGTGAAACAAAACTGACATATTTCATCCTGTTTTCTTTCAATTTCTTCAAATGACTTATCTTTTCTGCCTTGCATCTCTGACCCTAGCAGCTGCCTAACCTGGTGCAACAGCTCTCATCGTCCTCTTCCTCCCTCTTTGCAGTACCACATAACTAATTGCATATCAGCTTCAACAATGTTATCTTTTTTGTGGAAACGAGATGCCAAGTGCTCATAAATAACACATAGGCATCACACAATGAGAAGGTCATAAAGGAGCAACTCGAGCTTGAGAAAGGTTTGATTTTTAAAAGTCCTTTCTCAGTCCTCAAATTTCTCTCCTAGAAAGCTTGAAGGGCACAGGTTTCATAAAGGCAAAAGGTACCAAAGGTTCAGTTGCCAGGGGAGCAGCAGAACTTCAGGGTTGGAAGAGAGTTTCTGCAAAGAAACTGCATGTAGCACTGAGACCAGGACCTCTGAAAGAATATGAAACCTCAGAGGTTTCAAAAGATAACCCACAAAAACAACCCTGAAGGCCTGGTTCACACCTCTGTTGTTATATTTCAGCTGCAGAGGGAGGGGGGATGCAGCCATAGTCTGCACAGCCATTGCAACAAAAGACAGAAGGTGATTCATGAAGCACAGCCCTCAGCCCCTAACACGTACCCTGCAGTCAGCAGCTCTTTAAGCCAGCACAAAGCTGGGGGAAGGCGTCCCCTGGCTGGGTCTGCTGCTGGGGAGGTATGGGGGTAGCAGAGACAGGGTGCTGTCAGCCTTTCAAGTGCCCCAGCACACACTGGCAGCCTGCACAGTGGAGGATCCTTCGTGATGTGCGGTGCCTAGCTGTGAAGGCAAAGACCAGCCATCTGAATGCCACTTCTCCTGTTTTATATGTAGCAACAGATACAGCATGTGGCCCTTTACCTTTCTAAGGAGAATCAGTTAAAGTCGTAAGAAAATTAGCTCTCACTGCATTATCTGTAGCAAGCCAGAAAGCTGAAGTTTCTCTGCGTTTCAATTTACTTTCTTCTCTCTCTATAAATGTCACACTTCTAACTGATGGTTTAACAACTCCAACTCCAATTTTAAAGGAACATCACATGGTTTGGTTAAGGAAAGTGTTCCTTCCCTTGGGTAGACCCCCTGCTGTCCTTTTCTATTGACTCCTCAAGATCACACAGTAAATATCAACACTGGAAAACTTTTAGAAGTAATAACGCCAACTGAGGCCCGAGACCTGTGGGGCACAGCTGGTTCCCACCCTCAATTCTTCCTGCAGTCTCTGCAAGCTGAGAAGGCTCAGCACCTCGAGAGATGGTGCCCTAAAGACACGACAACAAACCCAACCGCCTCTTGTGAAAATAAATAACCAAGCCGACACACAAGATCACACAGTAAATATCAACACTGGAAAACTTTTAGAAGTAATAACGCCAACTGAGGCCCGAGACCTGTGGGGCACAGCTGGTTCCCACCCTCAATTCTTCCTGCAGTCTCTGCAAGCTGAGAAGGCTCAGCACCTCGAGAGATGGTGCCCTAAAGACACGACAACAAACCCAACCGCCTCTTGTGAAAATAAATAACCACCAGCCGACACACAGCTTTTTTCCACGAGAGTGGAAAATACGCATGTGTGGTCCAGCCATGTTCTTTCAATAATTGTTTATTTGCAAGTACGGTCAGGAAGTGATGCTGTAGTGTCAGAAAAAATTAACCCAGGGAGAAAAGGGGTTGTGGAGTTGTGCCATATGTTTCACACCCCTCTGTTTCTCGCCCACACGTATTTGAGGAGGGTGAGTTTGATTTTGATTGTTGCTGGGTTTTAAATTAACCAAGATCCAAACAGAAAAATAAAGCTGGTCTGGATAGCAGCACTGTAATTCTGGAAACCGAAGCCTGGGGGAAGATTTGGATGTCTGTCTCTCAGCTGTAGGTTGTCAGTAGCAAGGCATGCATGTGGTTTACAAGGTGGGGAGAATGTTGACTCCAAGGCAGGGAAGTGCCTCCTGGGGCATCCTGCAGCAAAAGTACTTGGCTCCAGAATAAATACTGCCTCAGGTCACTGAAAAGACCATGAGTTTGTAGACTAGCAGAAGCAACCAGAATAGCCCTCCCCATAACTCAAAGCCTCTTCTTCCCTACTTGACCTAGGGATCTAAGGGGAAAGAGGAAACAAAACAATGATACATTATGTGGTGTGATCTCTTCCTCTGGTCCTGTCACATCTAACGTCTCCATTTCTCACGAAAGCTCTCACCTCCCTCAGCTGCCTGCCCAGCTCTGTGCTTCCCTGTGGCTTGCCCTCCATGTTCCTCCGCCTCCTTCTATTGCCTCCCACTCCAGTATCTATGTTCTTGTGATGCTTCATGGTCCTCCATGCTCACAACTGCACTCGACTAGGCAACACACAAGACTGAGGCAGATGTGGCCTTGCTCAAAGAGATAAAATCAATTAACTCAGTCTTGTCTGCTCCCTTTTGCCCATAATCAGGCATTGCACCTTTTATCAGGCCATGCCATAAAGTCCTCTTCCACACGAGAATGTGTGGGTGAGTTTTATATAGGTTTTATATATAGGTTTGGATGGTTACCAGCAGACAGCAAGCTGGAGAGGAAAAGTATGAGCTGAGATGGTAGGTTGTGAAATTTTCCCAAGAACTGATCAGCTCTGGAGAGAAGCAGTCTTGCTGAATCCCCCAGGAACTGATAAATTCAGCACACCAAGAGACAAAGCCACCAGCACACACTAGCATCAACAACTGGTTGTGTAACTCAGACTAGATCCAAGAAGGCAGTGACTGCTGCATGCAAATGTACATATACACTTGATGAAAGAAAGGACCCTTCAACAGAATTTCTGAACACCTGCCTAAGAGCTACTGCACACCAGTACAACCCTCCAGTCCTGAATTAAAGGTGTTCTTATAAATATTGTTTGTGATGGGTGTTTTCCTGACTTGATCCCCTATATGAAGAAAAAGGGAATTTGCAACTGTTTCCCTTTGTCCCCCTCCTTCACACACAGTTTTGTTTCCAATATCAAGCCTCTTGCTAATATTAACTTTGAACTTGGATGATCTTCAATGTCCTCTAATGTCCTTGATCAATGAACTTAACAGTGTTGCTCAAAGACCTGTTCTTAACATTAATTTCTGATCTCAAACTTTTCTTCCTTTCTAGACAGTTATTCTGTGTTATCCCTATATGCCCTTTATAGCTGGAACCATGCCGTTCCAAGGTTTCCTAAGTTTCTTGAACAAACCTGGCACTTTACAGCTAATAAGCATTAACCACACAAAAATGATGAATTCTAAAAGGAAAAAAAAAATTTTTGCCAACAAGAAAACATATTGTTCCTCCAGAGGGATATATTTAATATTGTACAGCCAAATCAAACAAACATGCTGTAATCACCAGAATGAAACCTCAGAAACAACTCAAAACAACAACACAGGATAAATAAATATGAACTCAAGTTCTTTGAAGAACAGAAGGAGAACGATCAGGTTTAGATGAGGAACAGCTTCTTGCTTAATGACAACATGGAAGGTAGAACTTAAGATTAAATAAAAAAACCCCAAACTCTTCTTTAAAACAAGTTCTGAATCCTGATTGCTCCTTTCTTTCTAAGCCTAGCACTTTAGATGATCTAGTGCCTGGCCCAAAGATGGCTACAGAGACAACCCCAGAATACTGATGAACACTTCCTATTCTATTTATGTCCTCATTTGGGGGGGACCATATAATCTACCCCCTTTTAATTAACCATTTTGTCCCTTCTATCAACAGACAAATTTGCAAAAACAGCATGATGCTTGAGCCAGGAATATCTATTTCATGTCTTGAGCAGGCTTGTTTACAAAGTGGTGCTTGGACCTTTCAGACCGTAGGTCTCAGCAAGTGCCAGTGTACTCTCGTTAGATGTGACAAAGCAAGTAAGTCTGAGCGCAGCCCGAGGAATCACCTCACCAGTGTCATAGCCCAGTACTGTCACTCTATGCTGTGCAAGAAGTGCAAGAACAAAAGTGAAAAGGAATTGTTCATGAGGAGAAAGGGAAGGAATTAGTGAGTAATTTAAAGGTCACTGAATGTTAATTTTGATAAGCAATAATGAGGAAATGGCCTTTAATGAATTACAGTTCAGCTTGCACTCATTAGCATTTGTTTAGAGGAAAAAGGAACTCAGCCACTTGATCTCTCAATATATGTATTTTTGTTTAACCATTACAGATGGAATCTTGCTGGAAAAAAATACTATTTTTGACTAACATGAATCAATTTTCACTGTTTCCCATTCAGTCAAAGATCAATTCAGATCTAGAAGCTCCTTTGCCATTTGAAGTCCAACTCAGTTTCTAATGTAACATAAATGACAACAAATCTTTGACATCTGATTCTTTGAAAATCACAGCACATTTATAAAAGTCAAACAACAGCTGGTCTCTCTTTAGAGCTGAAAAACAGAATATCCTCCAATTCTTCTGTGCAAATCAATAATTTATTTGTATCCTCCTATTTTAAAATCACTCAGGTTGGTGATGTCTTTGAAAGAAAGATAGGGATTTTACTGCACTTCCTTCTTATTCTGTTTTGATTGCATGAAACTGATTCACTTCAACATCCTCGTAACTTAAACATCCTCTTTCTTCACAGCAGGCATCAAAACATCTTTTTTTGTTTGGTAGTATAGATTTATTGATATGGAGCATTATTTATTTCCTCTCATTTAATGGCATAGTGTAGTCCACAGCTGAGTTTCAACCATCTTTACGAGGGCAGCATTCTGCACCTTATTCCTGTAAACTTGAAAATTACAGCCATCCCGTCTAAGCAGGATCACATGTTCTTCAGAAATGTCTTGTGATTGGGAGATGCCACACTTGCAGTGAATTTAGGATACTCGTTATATCAACTAAGATGACCTTTACCTGTGTGCCTTGCACCTGTAAGGCGAATGTGTTCATCAGCACATTAGTATAGAATCTGATTTTCACACTGCTTGCATGAATAGAAAGGAGATATCAAGTGGGCTGCAACAGAAATTACATTTAAATACCCTCACATGAATGTGTTGACCCTTGATATTCATAGCTACAATGTTCTCAGGAGATCTGCAGCCTGAAGGAGTTCCACACACTTGTTTTAGCACAGGGGGACTTGACTTACATTTTCAAATGTTACTGATTTACTTATTTTCCACCAAAAGGTGCATTAGATTGAAATGATCTAAGAATAAGACTGAAAGCATACTGAATGCTGATCCTTTTTCCTAAATAAAAAAAAAAAAAATGAAAATCAGTAACAAATGTTCTTTATGAAATGGATAGCAACAGAAACGAAAATTTACAAAAGAACACACTTTATAAAAGAAGTGGAGCATACTTTATCTGCCTTGGGTGTAACTGCCAGTTATGCACGGAGGAAAATGCTGAAAAGAAATGTTTGAAGAATCTCTTTCCCTAGGACTGCACTTTCAGGGATTTTCAGTTGGATCTCTTCTCAGCATCTGATCACCCAACTGAATCTGGATTCATATCTGCAGTTATTTATAGCTGCAAATAAAAAACCATGAGAGGTGTTAAGAAAATATCTGCTGCTTGTGCACTGGTCTGGAAATAAACCTGTGAGTGCTGACCAGTTACCCTTCACAGACCACCAGAGGAATGGCTTTCCTTTGGGGCAGAATTGTGTCCAAGCATTTTGAAAGCAGAGGTCCCACTAAAGTTCAATAGCAC
The DNA here is from genome assembly GCF_000699145.1 of Aptenodytes forsteri. Taxonomy (NCBI): domain Eukaryota; kingdom Metazoa; phylum Chordata; class Aves; order Sphenisciformes; family Spheniscidae; genus Aptenodytes; species Aptenodytes forsteri. Next base: position 11,011,392 of record NW_008794888.1, on the reverse strand, counting down.
TTTCAGAAATCCCAGCTGAGATATTTCAGATGCATGGCAAATTTCATGCGTGCCTTTTATGAAGCTATTTCCCGGGAATATTACCCAATGAACAATATGATTTTTATTTCCATGGACACTACAGATGTTCCACGTTTCCAGATATTCATTCATTTTTGTCCATGAAATGAAACCACAGGCTGCTCCACAGTCAGCAAACTCTCCACAGGCAGGAACTCTCCATAGGTAGCTTGTTGTTTATTTTTTTTTCTTTCAGAGTGCATTAGGCACATTAGAAACAATTACATTGGGATTAAAACTCTATTGATATCATATAATTAAAAATCTGACACTATTCATATTACTTTAAATGTCCTTTGAGGTGAAAAAGAATGAACCCCTTGCGAAGCTTGTGCCTTCTTCTTTCCTTTGTTTTGGCTTTGCTATATTTTCACAGTGATGAAGCCAGGGTTATGTGAAACACTCAAATCTCTGGGAAATTTCTTGCTAAAATTCAACTATCAGATAAAATGTGGGCCTTTGGTGAAATTCATCCACTGTCATCATCTCTTAGGTAGCTGTGGAGGGAATTGTCCAGCCATGCAGTACAATAAGAAATGGATAAGGCTCCACTACATGGTTAGGACTTTCTCTAAAGTTCCCTGAGCGATTACTATGAAGTTTGCAAGTGCTTCCAACAAGTGTCATATTTTAAAAGCAGCTGCTCATGTTTTACTTTGCTTTTCAAAAGAACACATACACCTTTTCTGAGAAACCTCTTTGAAACAAGACAGCCTGTCTTTAGTGCTACCTCCACCCACAGCTGCAGCAAATACTTGCTGGCAACAGCGGAAAGCAAATGTCCCTACTCTCAGCAGCACTTGCACCCTTGACAGGTCACTTCTCAGAGGTAAACCTCTTGATCATCTACTTGTTACATTTAGAAATGGGTGCCAGAAAAGACAGATAACACGTAATTCAAGCCAGGATTAAACCTGGCTGAAAACCAAGGTTGGTAAGAATTACTTTTTCCCTTGTTTTGAAATCTGGTTCCAATCCAGGGAAGACCAAAGGCCATTTTTTTCAAAGTTTTCAGAGGAAAAAAGGGCCAAAGGCCCCAGAATTGTCCTGGGAGATTTGTGTTGTAGGCAGTGCCAGTATTAATACTTGTAGCACGGGATCTCCAGCTCCTTAGCACATGCATTATAAATCCAAAAAAAAGAGCTGTCGACTGACTCCGCTTGCAGATGACAGGTGGGTAAATTCCTGTAAAGCTACAAGTCATAGTGACCAGTGTACAGACAAAAAAAAGGCAACGTGAGACCTACCATCCAGGTCCCCAAAACAGAGATTAAGTTATACCAAGGCAGAGCATAGGCCTGGCACTGACTCTCTGAGCAAGGGACGGTTTTAACTATTTGGATCACATCTGGGGTTCAGAGTTTTCTGTGAGTGCCCATGCAACTTTGCACGAGTCAAATAAGGTGCGTGTAGTACTTCAGTCCTGGGACCTCATTTGAAAATCTAAAGATGTGATTTAAACCTTGTCTATCTGAGTGTGTTATATTTCACTCCAAGAGCCTCAAGGTGGTTTTTTTTCCCCAAAAGACTGAAAAATCTCGAATGGAGACAGGCAAGTACAGCCCTGCAATTCAAAAGCTGCAACGTTTCATGATGCTGGCAGTGCTGCATTCCTGGTAAGAAATAAAGGAAGCAAAGGGAAAGTTCATTCTTACACTTAGGAAAGAGAGAAAAAAAAAGTGCCACAGTAATATTACTGAGCATGAATGATTAGAAAGGCAAGTTCACATCAAAGAAGGCACTGCCAGCAGAAATAAAACAGTCATATTTTATCAGCTCCAAGTGTCACTTTAATGACCTCAGTTTCAGGGAACTGTTTACAGTAAAAAAAAAGATACATATATTTGTATATTTTTTCCCAAGGAAGAGTTGAATTTACAGGGGTCCTAGCCAAGATTCAGAGCAAGAATTGAGGGGCAGTCTCCCAAAGCCTAAGGAAATTTTTAAAAACTACCATTAGAGAGAGAGAGATGTCAGCTCCTGGCTGAACAATTTATTTCCTTGATAAGATAAACATTTTGCCACTACATGACAGTATCTTGAAAAGAGTTAACAACTTAGAGCTAGTGAGCACTCAGGAAGGCTAATTAAAGTGCCAAAATGTTTTATGTCAGGTTTTCCTTTGCTAGCTATCATGTTCTCCCTTTTCCACAGGTGAGGGCAGTAATAACTCAGTGTGACAACTGCACTAATGCTAGGCAGCATCCAAGCAATAGAAATATATCCTCTGGGTTCATAACTCACTCCTCTTTTCTTTATCATATCTTCACAGGAAAAATTCACTTGACAGTCAGCAGTTATTTTCTATTACATACATCTAATTTTACTTGTGGTACCCTAATTCATCAGTCACTATAAGGGAGCAGCACTCCAGACAGTACACTACCGAATTCTGGCACATCACTTGCCTGGACAGGATCAGTGCAGAATAACCACAACAATACTTATATGAATGAGACCAAATCAATCCCTTCCTTTGCCCTTTAGAAACTCACAGTTGTTAAATCGAATCTAATTTACTGAGAGTAAAATATATAGGTTGGAGGAAGAAGTCTCTTCAAGTCAATGCCCAGCCTCCTGACAGACAACTCTATATACATCACCTTTCACAGGGCTCCAGAAAACAGGAAGATTTCTAAAGAAATACTCCAGATTCTGTATTTAAGTGACTACCTGCTTTACCACCCCACTCCATATTCCCATGATCATGCTCCCCCTTAGCTCTGCCATAGTCAGAGTTTTTACATCATACCTTCCAACTTCCTTCACATCAGTTACAATTTATAGCAGCCATTAACCATTGGCAGAGTGACATTCCACTGATGGGTGTCTTCTATTCAGTTCAGTCCCACTGCTCAAGTACTGCATAGACTCCAGTCCATAGTGATACATGTTTTGACCAGACACAAGCACTGCTGGGGGTCAACAGCTCTTGTCCCTTGAAACTCCTCCAGTGCTGCAGTAGAAATGTCTCTTGCACGACTCAATACAGAACTCACTGGCAGAGATGGAAAAGGCCAAAACTCGGATCATGAGATGCACACATTGTGCCACAATAATGCCAGAGGGATAGAGGGTTTGAATCACTAGTGGTGTAAATATTTTGTAAGAGCCTAGAGATGATTTAAAAAACCCTAGTACCAGGGGTTCAAAGGAAAAAAGATGCTTTAGGGAAGTAAAGCATGTAACTGAAAGCTACAGAATACTTTAATAGCATTGAAAAGAAACAATAGCATTGAAAAGAGACAGAGGTCTGCTATATAGTTTTTAGTTCTGCTTGGTATATCAGTTCCCTTGCTGAGAAACTACGTAGAAATTAAATTGTTAGCTCAGTCTTAGCGAGAGTGCTCTTGTCAGCAAAATTAATGTATGCATTTGCCTTATGGTATTGTTTTTAATTTCTTCATGCCTTTAATTCCCTCTCTGAAAATGAGGATATCTCTCATTTTTATCCCAGGTCTGCATTTTCTGTATTTGACAAAGTAATGTTTCATATTGACATCAATTTTTTACAATGTTTTTTCCTTATGTTGATGTTCTTATTTCAAGATCCACAGGGGATTTTCATTGAAAGATTATTATTATTTCATTATTTTGTAGCAAATGCTGTCATTTCTTTAATTGAGCTTTTCCAAGTCATTCCACCTTTGAGACGAGCCTTAGGCTTGCTGCTGATTCCAGGCCAGTCTGAGAGCACAGAAGAGAAAAACGTTATTAGTACCAAACCCAGAGAAATCTCTGGTGGGATCAGCTTTATGATCCAGGCAGAGCTGATGCACAATGTTGGTAGTAGCAAGGATCACGGTCCCAGTGCTAGCATGCTTCAAGGGGCTAGTTCCACTCTGAAGTGGCTAGAGAGCTGGGCTTGTGTGTAAATACAAATTTGCAGCTAGACCCTACTCTGAAGTGCCTACGCCTTCACGTCAACGCAAACCACGCGGAAACCCACCTTTTGTTTGCAGGATCCATGTCCTGTGATGGGGAGAGCAGGGCACACACTGTGCTGGGCTGTTAGGTCAGCTTTACGCTAGTGTGAGGGAGAAGACTTTTCCCTCAGTGACATGTAGGGAATGATGCCAGCCATCAACAACCAGAAGCCCCCTACTTGCTGTAGTCAGGTTTCCAACTCCCATTGCTGGAAGCAAGTGGCTGAACTCCAGGTGATGGGATGGACAGTTTCAGAGAAGGGAGTATTTGTAAACTTCCTGCTCACCTTAACATACTTCATTTCTTTGTAAGCTGCCCAGTCAGAGTAGGATCTTTGGCTTTTCAACTTTGGTTTTAAGCACTTTAATTTCAATACTTAATTTCCAGAGTAATTTATGCTGGGAAGCAAAGATTGACCACATTGTATTGTATATGTTGATGGTGGCATCTAATAAACATAGTAATTTTCCTTATGTCCTCCTTGTGAGGTACATAACAGAACAAGTTTCCCTTACTATTGAATGAGTGGGCATTTCCATTTGGTAATTCTGGGTTTTTTAATCAGCACATATTAACACTAAGCAATAGTTCAAGGAAATACTACCTATTTAGAAAAACATGCAGCATGTTGGTGCACAACTTTGTGGAGTTCAAACCCAAAATGATTAGTAGCCTCAAGGAAGAAAGTGGGGGATCAAGGCACTCCTCATACCCGTGTTACTTGGAAAGGAAACTTCCAAGGAACTGAGAATTCTTCCTAACGAAGAATCTGAAGCAGTACTTCCTGCATCAGATCCTAACTTCTGCTTCAGTAACAATACCCCAGGGAGAAAGCTATTTTACCTTGATTAGAAGCCTTTCAAGAAAAGAGAATCCGCCTCTAGGTGACTTGTTCCAGCAAGCCTTAATACTAAAATCTCCCCTTTTATACCAATTACCTTCAATTAGAAAAATTATTATTCCCAGATTTTATATAATACCACCGTTGTGGAAGAGGTCAAGATCTCAAGTCTCATGACTGCTGAAAGATGAGCTGAATGCAGTATCTAATGGAAAAGATAGAAGTATATCGTGTATATTTATTTTTAGAGAGTAAAAACTTTTCAGTTCACATTTCAGAGCTTTATTCCACATCCAAAAACAACAGGAGGAAATGAGAACTGCTCTGCTCAGCATTCTGCAAAAGCCAACAAAAAAAAAAAGCCATTAGAAGATGGACCAGTATCGTCAGAAACAGCTGTTTTACAAGCCAATAGATCAATGGGCTTAACAAACGAGAATGCCCTGCATGCTTGCATTTTCTTTATGCAATTCCCTGCTGCTTTGAATCCAAATATAAAGACTGAAATCCTGTCTGCCATGCATTGAATAGGGCACGGATTTCTCCCTAAGGAGAGGTTTTTAGATAGCATGCTGAAGAGGGCTTACTGTATAGAACAAAAGCTGTCTAGTTTGCCTTTTGGAAAAGGATGGAGAAATTTTGCATAGCAGGTTACCTAGGCCCTGACTTGGATGCTCAATGGGAATTACACTTACTCTAATAGCATTCATTATCTATTGATTCTTTAGCACTGAGTCCAGTTCATGAATCCACTTTTTCCCCCTAATACTTATGTAATACCAAATGACAATCCAAATAATTCTTTTTCTGTGTATGAAATATTTTAGATTATAGATTGCATATAGAAAAAGTCATAGATTGCAAATGGAAAAATAAACATTTTATATGTTCTCTCTTTCTTTCCTTTTACAAAAGCGCAGACCTACAGACCTTACTTGAAGTCTGTGTTTCTACTATATAGTATTTAATGAAAAAGAAATGTTTGAGCCCAGGGACAATTGCTTTATATGTGTTTGAGAGAGAAAAATCCAAGAAAATTAAAGATATTAAGGACTGAGATCCAGATTTAAGAAG
>NW_008794888.1:10964457-11005416 GCF_000699145.1 Aptenodytes forsteri | reverse complement strand
GACATTTTTTTTTTTTATAATAATATAATCACCTGACCACTGACTGCAGCCAGGAAAGCCTGAATATTTAAAGACTTAGTAACACTTCTGGAGTCAGGCATATAATTAAGATTATTTTCAAAGCAGAGTCTGCTACCATAAAGATTGCTGTGAATTTCCTTCAATATACAAAAATGGCTCTGAATTTGGGTCTGTATCCTGTGTTGGGACAACACAGGACAATGCTATAATTGATGTACAAATGTAAAGTTTGCAAGAATTCCTGTCTCCCCCCCAAATTCCTAATCCAAACAAGAAAAAAAGAAAGACAAGTGCAATGTGCCATCAGATTTAATTTGTGATGTGAATGACAGAGCAGAACTAGGACTCAGCTCTTCTGGTCCCCAGTCAAGTGCTCTATGCTCTGCACCAAATGATCCCCCGATAAATGTTATGGCTAGGTTCAGCTGTCTTGAGAGAGAGCAAAATCCTTGCTGAATTTACAGTTATGTTATCTCATTCCCTCTTAACAACAAAAAACCTTCTGCCTTTTTAGGAGTTTGAAATGCAAAGGTAAAGCTTTGCTCTAGGGCTGTGCCACGATGAGAGAGGAGACAGAAATCGCTACTTGCAACCCAGAAGGAGTTGGCTCACAAACAGGTTGAAAGAAATACATATGACTTGAGGCACAAGGAGTGTTATTAAGCAGAAGTGCTACTTGAAATTGGGAATCTTTGAGAGGCTGTGGTTTTCTTTGTCTAAAATGTTGTTTGGCATTCTTGTCTGAACATTCAACTAACGCGTTAGGTAATCCTCGGGTGTAATAGCAAGATTTAGGGAAAGGACAAAGTATGTCAGCTAAATCTTTGAATTCTTTTGCCTTCAGAGTAATATCAACTCTTAAATGATACTTGAGAATTGTTTCTGGCACTGAGTTAATACATAGATGCTCCCAGTGCAGGATTAATCTGCTGCCACCCTGGCACACTGCTAGGACTGCAAAGCTCTTTGCATGTGTTTGTAAATGAGGCTGCTGTGAACAGCCAGAGTTTTTAAAGGTAGGAGCTCTTTCTCCTGGCTCGTCTGGATGGAGATCTCACTGGGGCACGCAGAGAGGTCACCCGCGGAGGCTAGAGCTGTGAAAAAACTCAGAGCCTGAATCTGAACTCCTGGGAATAACTCTGCTGACTATGCTGGAGTTAAACAGGCAGGGAAACCACTATTTGCTGAACACATTACCTATCAGTGCTGTTATCAGTGCCACGTGAGTTAATTATAGCATGTATGTTACCAAGCACTATCAACTGTGCCAAGAAACCTTAACTAGAGAGCATGATATGGTACAGTCTTCCAGTGCCAATAACTCACTACCAGTCTATGCAAGAAGATAAATCTTCCCAGTCCAACGAGATTTACTCAGACCATCCTAGAAGATAAGCTCAACTACACGCTGTAGGAAAAAAAATCCCATTTTAAAGTTGGAGAGTAAAATAACTTGGAATGACAGTGAATTGTTCCCATGCGGTGAAACATCACCACTAGGAGTCTTGTGAGGTCCTTGCCCAGCTTTGGGATCTGCTAAAACAGAGTCCCCTCACAGCAGATGCTAACACATGCTAAGGGCTTCGTGCAAGCAGCGTAAGAACCGATGTCTGAACTGAGACTGAACGCAGGTGTGCCTCCATGCTGCTTCAACGGGAAGTAAGACAACTCAGCTCCATCTGTCATTAATTTGGGTAACACTCTGTAGAAAAACTGAGAGAGAACTATGAAGCGATGCGGGAATTCATTTTCCATGGAGCAAAGACACAATAATGCAGCACTCTGAGGGCTAAATTCTCCAGAGTATTCTGGCATTAGCATCAATGACAATAAGGAAACTGTACAGCAGGAACTGCCTCTCTACCTAAGGATGATACACTAGCTGCTCAGATTCAACAAACCACATGCAAGTATATTTAAGCTTTAGCTGTACACTGGAATTTGTTTCTATTCAGTAAATGTATATAAGGACACATGAACACACAGATAGCCTTAAGTCAGCAAGTGAACCTACCCACCTTAAAAAAGTAAAAAACCATGACACAACCCTAGAACTGATTTAGCCTTTCCCCAGTGGTAACAAATTTTTCCCTGTATGATTTGGTGCTTAATTTACCTCATACACATTTGCCATTCAGTTCAAACAAGGTTTTGGATAGAAATTCCTATATCCCTTTCCAGTCTTGCATCCTTAAACCAACTGTTGCCATGATGGGCTGTCTTTCAGGGTGCAGCCTGATTGTTTCCTGTGCTGTTGGCACTATAGATCTTGTACGCAGTGACAGCATGCAATATGGAGCATCCTACCTAGACCTTGCCTGTCTACCATAATTCATGCAACTTAGTCAGTCGGCTTGGGGCAAATGAGCAAAGCTTATGTGAATGCTTAAAATTAAGCATGAGCTCCAGTACTCTACTAAGTCAGGGTCTTTCTCAGGAATGATAAATGTGAAAAACATGGAAAAGCACGGTGAGTCCAAGTAGACTGAAGACACAAGAAAGTACTTCTTCGGCATCGGGAAAAGTATTTGCATAAATTACAGTGGCCTTTGGATTGTGAGTATTAATACTTTTCTAATGCACATTATTGGTCAAAAAAAGCAAAAGTGTGGGAACATGCCTTTAAGATAAATACAACACGTGGTCTTACGAAGGTAATTTATCTGCAATTAACTCCTATGTTTGAGTCCAGCTTTCAAAATAACCTCTGCACTGAACCTTACTTGTGAACTTTACAACCATAAACTTGAATTCTGATTTTGTGAAGACACCCTTCTACCTTGTGTAAGTGGCAGAATAATTAAAGCCCTGACAAATACATAAATGGCAAATGGTTCTGAAGAATTCATCCTTTTGCAAGTTACAGATAGTTTCAAAACAACACATGAAGAGAATATGGACATTGTCTTGGTGGATATGACAAACCCCATCACTGTAGCTAAGGCAAATTATTGCTAACAGCCCACCAACTGCTAATTCAGCTAAAGACCGCAGTTGGAGGTATCAGGGTGACAAATTCAAGTCAGGCATCCTAGTGGAGCTGGGAATCGGGACTCAGATCGTCTGATAAGTAAAACTACGAGTACATACGTGCCGATAGCATGCAGCATTCCAACAGAATCTGGCGCGTCTCGGGGCCATCCATATGCTCCACCATATGTCCGTGAGGAGTGGGGTCCAGAATCACAGTCTATGGAAAGGGTAGGTCTCCCAGGCTCTCAAGATACCAGCCAGGATCCCAATTTTGCTGTATTAATTGGTGCGTAAGCACCTGTATTCCCTCCAACAAACTAGTGATTTTAGCTCAGAGGGCAAATATGGAACATAACCAACTGTTTGCTGATTCAGAAGCTGGCTCCTACAGGGCACGTTCTACTAGGGAAGAAAAGGTTGCTCTGGGCTGTATTTCTTCAGAGCCAGTTCAACCTCTGTGTATTAACTACAAAGAAGCTGCAGCTGCAGAGATGTTACCATGTAAAACGGCAGTACTGATGAGCACCTAGAAACAGACTGGATTTTAATAGCCTAGCATAGGGGAATACAAGTTTCAACTCACTCAGTAGAAGACAGGTTGCTTTATTATGCCTTCTATTCCGCTCTTCACTTACATTTTTCTGGGGACGATCAATTGCAGTGTATTTTCACATTTCAGTCCTACCTTATCACTGTCCACTGTGTTCTGTGATGTCCTGGATGCAATGGAAATCGTGTCAGGTTGACTACTGCCATCTCCTTGGCTGTCTGCATCATCTACTCCATCTCTGCAAAAGACATAATAGGGAAACAACGACACTTACTTAACACACCACCTTGGAATGTGCACAACTTTATAGGTGGATTTGAGAAGTGCCGAGTCAGCGTGCCAGAGCTGGCTTTGTGCTAAAATTACCTCGCTGATGCAGCCCATGTTGCTATGTAGCTTGCAATTTAAAATGATGTCACCCTCAGCCATAGGGTTGGGATTAGCACATAATCACACCGTTTGTTGCTGGAAACAGGATGGCTGTTGCCTGCATATTTACAGCATAGAAGACTGGTGTTCAGAAATAGCTCTGTAATGAGGGTGTCAGGCAGAAATTTTCCTTCAGTTAGATTTCTGCCTTAACCAAAACCATTCGGCCCAGGCTACATGTGACACTGAAGGAGGAAGTATTTCTCTTGTCTCACAGGAACCACGTTTTCAGGAATTTAATACTAAGCCATAAAAATGATATCCAAACAAACATAAGTAAAGACAGTGTAGAGCTCTACAAGTCTACCTGAGTCTCCCAACAGAAGGTACTTTCTTCCCTTTTGCTGTATAGATATAGTTGTCCTAAATTTTTACTGGTCTTTCAAAATAAACATTTAAATAATACAAAATACATATTTAAGGACAAAGAAAAAAAAAATTAAGATCCCCGTTCTGTACTAGAAAATTCTTGTATTGGTGTATGTCCCCCGGAACAAACGTCTGGATCTCTGCCTTGCTATAGATCTCCTGGGTGACCTTGGTTACTCATGCTTTGTATGCCTCTATAATACAGCCTGAAGCAAGAGTGATAAAACTTGATGAGGAAATGGAGATGCTCAAATTACAGGTGGCTTTTGGGAATGCCAGCATGACAGCAAAAGAACAATTCATTTTCTATAATTTCTATTTAATCCAGGATTCAAAGAAGTCGACAAAAAAAATTTAATATTACTTCACAGGCTGAAATGAGTTTGTATTTGATGATGAAACACAGATTCTCCACTGTAGTAATATATTGTCACAACCAGCTGTGATTTTCATTGTCAAACAATTCAAAATGTCAGACAGGGAAAAAAAAAATCTGTTAATATTCAAATGTGAAGAAGTAAATTCTACTTTGGGAAAGAAACATAACCTTGGACTCTGAAGAATTTTTACTGCTCATTTCTCTCCAATACTTTGGAGTACTAAAATAAAAGACCTTTGTATGTATATCACAGAAAAGCTTTCTAGCTACTTTTGCCAAGACAACATGTAAAAAACAAAGATGATGAAAACTGCTTTTGACTATAGTAAGAAAAAGTAAGCGAATCCAGTCAAAAGCCCACAGATACTACACTGCTGCTAGTCAAGAAAACGCTAGTGATTTCACATTGTATGGAATGACTGAGGTTACCTTCTACTGTTGTTTCGCTGTTTTGCTGGTGTCTTGGGGAGCTGAATTGGCTCTTTCAAAGCTCCTTTCAGATGGATAATCCTTTCTTGAATGACTTCCCGGATATTTTTGATCCATTCCTGTTTTGTTTCAATACTGGATGCCTAAAGTTCCACAAGGCAGAAAGTCAGACACTTTATCATATTCCCAGCATGTCACCTCCTATGTAGAAGAATCGTGGTTGGCTGATGAAAATGCATGATTAACTGTTTCTCCACTCTGCTGTATTGTTTTAGCTGCTGGAGTACCTGGTAACCCCAAGAGAACTGAGGTATTTTTACCAGACCTACTTGGCAAGCAACAGTAAAGCAGCTAAGCTCTGGATAAATATATTTAATGCTAGCAATACAGCACACACTGTGGAGGGGAAATAGGTTATCAGCGCACAGCTGGGATTTCCTCAGACAAAATAACTATAACACAAATTCTTCGTTAGAAACTCACTTGACAGAAATGGCTGTCAGCTCTGGAGGTTTGGGGAATAGGTTGATTGTCGATAAGCCCAGTGGCAAAGGACTAAGAGAATTACACATCCCAGCCAAACACCCTGAGACGTGCCCTGTGTCAGTGTGCGGCTGCTCAACCCAGGTTGCAAGAGGAGATGCAATTTCAGCAAGGCTGCACAACAGCACTGTCTTGATTCACACTGAGGCCTTAGAGCTGAATTGCTCCTGATGCAGGCATGACCCTGCTGACAGACATGGAAGCCATGCAAATACGAGGAGGGAAGAAACTGACCTTTCATTTAGTGCTCCCAAGGCCTCAACTAGCAGCTCTAAAGGCAAAGAAAACAAGCAGAAGAGACTTACTTTCAGCACTGTTTTATTGTCTGAGGATGGTGTTCGTCCAGACCACAAAGCAAATTTACAGGGATCTCCTTCAACATGTTCAGTCACTCCCAGTTCTGAGGTCTAGTGTGGAGGAGAGATGATGAGAGATTTCATATATATGAAGCCTCATGAGTCCAAAAAACTTTACATTTGTAGGGAGAAGTGGGGAGGCAGGGATGGATAGGGGAGTGAGATCTTGTCTCTGCTTTGCTACACACAGACAAAAGAAACAGAAAACCACCAGGGTATGGCAAGGAAGTGAATGGCTTGAGTGATCCTCCTTGCATCTCCCACCCACCCTTCAGATCTATCTTAAACCTCTCCAGACTCACTGCGAGCTTGGCTTCCAGGTGAGCCCTGCAGGGCCCAAAGCCAGCCCTTCCATGTGGCATGAGTATCCCCAACCCAGCATGGGGACGTGTGAGCCATCCCCCAAACTCCACCTCTACCTACAAGAAACACAACACGCAGAATGTTTTCTTTGCAGCCACACCTACCAGTAACTTGTTCTTGTAAACGTATTTTGTGTGTCCCGAAGAATCTTTGATCTCTTTGCTAAACACCAAAGAGATTTCAAAGAGAAACAAATGCCTCTCACGGCCTTTCCGAATGAGAGACTTGGGATCCCACACTTGGAAGGAATCCTGAAGAATCAGCTCTCCCTGGACATCCAGGTTCTCATCAAACCCTAAAACCACAAAATACATTGGCTTGTATTTGTTCTTGGGGCCAGTAATGCCCAGAAACAGCAGAGCAGTAAGGACTTGAAATTAAAGGGTCTTTCTCTTTTTTTAATGCATATTCTGAAAGGACATTAATGGGCATCCGTTGCCCCAGTGAAAATATTTTTCTTTTTTTTTTTTTCCTACTGCAGTGATATAATTATTTCACCAGAGACAAATACGTCATATGTGCTAAATGAGACTGCTGCTAAAGTATAGTAGTAATTACTTAAAGATAAATATTATAAAGGTTTCAGTGGTGGTTACTGTACACAGAACCGCAATGCAAGGAATCTTATGCACATCAACAAAAATTCAGAGAAACATAACGTGTGGTAGCTGGAAGTGCCCCATCATACCATGATGCTTTCAAGCATGCTATCCCAACCTTCAAGGGCCTGTGAGTCCACAGCAGTGGCATGGAGGAGCTACGTCTATGAGAGCAAATTGGTATGGTGCCTGAAACAAGCTTTCCGGGAGGAGTTTCTTATCTTCCAAGCTGCATGTCAAAAACCTTCACATGGCTGAGGATCACAGGATTCCCTCCACATAACTGGGAAGCTTGAGGGAAAAGGGAGTCCCTAGTGCAAGGTGCCCTCCAAGCTGCTGTCTCAGCAGCTTGTGGGTCACACTTCTCTCCAGAGCTAGGGACTGCTCCTCCACCAGCACAGCCTGCTGTTGCTCATGCCAGATAGCCCTGGGAGAGCAGGAAGCAGCCCTGGTCCCTGCTCCAAAGATTCGGGAATAATGTTTTATTCAGAAGACACCTGTCCAAGTGCTCGTCTACCCTAACAAAGTCATCCCTGCTTCTTTATTATTGCGTGATGCTCATCATCTCATGGGGACAGATTATCCAGGCGTTATTTTGGGAAACCTTGCTTTTCACCAGCCACCATAGTTAAAACCATCTCTATAGTCTTTCTACCTATGCTGGGTCAATTTGACCCCCTGCAATTTTAATCACCTGGTCTTAATGTGCTGCTTAGCTACTGGCACCATTTCCTTTTTCTTGCCTGTTTTAGTACTCTTCTTGTTTCCTGGTTCTGACTCAAGCCAGGCTGGAAATTATTTTCCCAGGCCAAGAAAATCTTTGAGAGATAATAAAGCATCTCTGTCCAGAATAAAATTTTTAAATTTTAGAAATACTCCACACATCAAAAAGCCAATAAAAGACTTAACTTTGGGGCAATCAAAATATTTTTTTTCTGTAATTTTGAAATGTTTTTTAATAATACTTTTTTTTTTTTTTTGACATCTTTGGGATAATTATACTAACATTTTGAAACACAAGCTGCTTTGACTCAGAAAACCAGAACTTTTTCTTTTGAAATGTTGAGACAGTATTTAGAAATGTTTTCATCCAGTAATCGTTACGGCTGCCAGCAGCTAAACTGATACTGTTTCAGGAGGGGTTTTTTTGTTTCATTAACTAAGAATGTTTTAACCAAATATATATATATACACACTTTGTATATGTATACACACACGTGTATGTACACATATATACACATATAAATACATATATACACACACATAAGATATAAATAAATAAAACCCCAAAACTTCCTAGCTAGCTTTATTCTTCCAAGACTTTTAGAGAAATATCAGGAAGAAGCTAGGAATTAGCTGAAAATTATGATCAATCAACAGTATTGCTACAGTCAACCTGTACTAACTTTCTACACAAGTAACAAGAAGGCTTCATTTATTGGCGGGTCCCTCCCCTGCCCCGGCCGCCTGCCCATCTGCTACCTTCTAGCATGCTGACGTGCATTGCATCGTTGGCCTTCTTTGGGACACTGAGCATCACTTCCAGACCATCTTTGAGTTCCCCTTTGCCCTCCTCGCAGCAGGTTAGCAGTTCCTAAGAAGCAATGCAGAACACCTATAAACAAACTCTGACCAACATGCTGGCTTTATATCTGATTGTGTTACTTGGTACATGCAATCAGTAACAGGAGAAAGCTGAACTGCAACAAAACCCACTGTGGATGCTCACAGATAGTGGGGATCAAATGGGAATTACTATAAAGCAAGACAAAACAAGGTGCTCTCGAGTGAGACTGTGCACTCAGAAGATTTCTGGGGACTTATGCCTATGCAGCAGACATCAGTCAGTCCAGCTGTGCCAGCCGGGTTGCAGGGACCCCTGCCTGATCCAGCAGTGCTGGTGAGTACTGCAGTGCAGGCAGGGCTGGCAGTGTGCTGTGCCCAGGGCAGGGAGGTCCCTTCAGGAAAGAGTCACCTGAGGAGGAGACCAAAGGGGTGACGACTGAAGGGATGTTTTAGCCTTCCCATTAGCAGATGGTTTGTGCAGTACAGGCTCGCTGTCCCACAGCACTCACAAGACTATGGTAAACCCGTGTGTTGTTTCAGTAAACTGGTACAAAGCACAGATTTGTCAACACATGGAATGTACTCAGTAAGTACCTTCCTAGTACAGCATACCACTCCTTTGGCATATACAGAGGAAGTTTTAAAGAGATGCAAGTATTATATCTGGGCCTAGCTTTTCAAAGTCAGAATCTGTCTCCTCCCTTATCGCCCAGATATTTTTTCTTCTCTGGTTTACTAGTTTTGAAGTGAACAGTGGCTGGTTAAGTTAGATCTAAAATTCACCTACTCACAAGATACTGCAAAAACCTGTAACCAATTTACAACAAACCAACAAAGGTGTTTTTTTTTAAATGGGAAATGTTAATGTTTCACTCAGAAGTCCTTTGCTTTGTATATGAAGCTTTTCCGTGTTTTTCAAACACAAAAGTGTCAGCTCCCAAACAGAATCTAACGCCAGTGAAGGAGTCTCAGTCAAGAGTCAGTGAAATTTCCCCAAAGTTCACTACTGCTGTCATTGAAGCCTTTAATCAAATTATTACGTCACAAACTTAGCAAGAAGGAAAGTAAGCGATTCTGGTGTCCCTTCAATTTCCCTTTCCCAGTTCTCGCTTTTTAGGGTTAAGTCCACTTGGATACAAAAAACCCCAGTTGAAACAGGTGATCATTTTTTTACTGTGTTTTTTTTTTTTTCCTTCTGTGAGTCTTTTCCTTTAGAACACTCAACCTGATTTCACACTTTGTTGCCATGTTCAGGCCTGGGAAGTAGGAGTAGCAGCTCAGCAGTAGCTGCTTACAGGTCATGAAGAGGTGAGGAAGCAGCTCCCTTAAGAATAAGTTAACTCATCACACCTGGGAACTGCTCTGCATGAGCTGATTTGGGCAGCTCACTAAGGTACCTTCAGTAGGAGTTGGTATTTTGTGATCCTCTGGACAGGCTTGATTAAATAAGAAGAGATAGAGTTGGCCAGACCATGTCTTTGCTGAATTTCCTAGAAGAGATAAAAACAGCAGTCAGTCATGGAAAACTGTTAACCCCCTGCCAGACAGAACCACCCATAACTAATTTTAGCTCTGGATCTCTGCATTTTTTTGTTTAGTTTTTTAACTCTCTTTAAGCTCACATGCAAATAACTGTGGTTTCAGAAAGGCTGGCAATAAACTGCAGAGTCCCCCTAAGGCCACTTAAACTGCAGGGGCCCTATGCAAGTCAAGCTAAGGCTATGTTGAGTAAACTACATAGGCTTCGATTTAAATACGACTTATCTGTCACATCAACTGGTTTCTCCTAGCTATGAAGGCTGAAAGAGTCTTAACATTCAATTAAAATGGAGTGACATTAAATTAAATTGCATGCGTAGGGTGTAATTTAGCTGTCTAAACATAAGCATCTAGTACCATTTGCGAGCCCTGGGGTAGCTGAAATATCCACATGGGAGTAACAGGTCTGACACAGTGCTGACAGACCTATGCTATTCTGAGGTGGCAGCTGCAGGCCAAGAGAGATACCCTTATGATACCTTTTACAGCACTGAATACTTCTGGTTTGTCACCTGAATCTCAACCAAAATGTCTGTGCTGATCAGTGTGAGGTGCTCATGAACTTCTGGAGACATTGCAGATAGGCACCTGGTGACGTCTGCAAAGGGCCCAGCTGCCTCCCTCCAGCTGATTCCAGTGGGAGTTAGGAGCTCCTGAAAATCCTACAGGACCCTAATGCACATATTTAGCTATCTAAAAGACTTCAGACTCATGCCCTACAAGGGCAGATTCTCTGCTGAAATAGAACAGGTTGGAATTCCTTCTGTCTCCACCAGGCCCTGGGCATGCCTCCCCTTGCTCCCGGCCATCAGGAAATCCTCGGTTCCTAAGGGAGCGGATGGGAAGGGGGAATGGGACTTATCTCCAGCTACTGGAGGGTAAATTTGAGGCTGCAAACGGAAGAAGTTACAGAAGATGAAGGGGGAAGAGCTGCCAAGAACGGAGATCTTCTTTCTGTATACAGTCTGATTTTCTGCTGAGTATTAGGGAGTTTACTGGTTTTTTTTAGCTCCAGTGTTTATCTTTATGCTGGGATGCAAAAATAGCCACTTTTCACACAATGTGCCAACAGATTTTTTTTTTTTTTGTACTAGGCAAGTTTGTTTTAGGGAAAAAAAAAATCTCTGGTGCCATGAACAAGACCCAAAAGGGAAGAGGCTCTGTGTGGGGGTTAATGGAGTTTGCATGAAGCTGAGTCATGGCTGGCTCCAAACAGGGACAGTGTCTGCAGAGCACATGGCTGGGACTCAATTAGTAACTGCGGGAGCCAGCAAGACTTCGGCCACGTCTGTGAACTTCCTGGAGCTGGCTAAGTACACTTGTTTTTGTAGGATCCAAGTAATGAATTTAGCGCTATTCCTCCCTCACAGCTCTCTGAATAGCAGGGCATGCTCCCAGCAAGATGCCTCCCCCTTCAGGCATTCCTTCCTCTGCCAGGATGCTCCCTGGTGAGACTGTGCAGAGACAGAGTGGGTTGGTGGAGTGACAGCTGTCCCTGCTGCACAGGAACCTGCAGCAGGGAAGCAATAGCACTGCTACATGGCAATCAGACAAATACACTGCTGGAAAGGGACCTTCTCCCTGCAGCTCCTCCCTCTGGTCCCTGAAGAGTTGGAGTAAGATGGCAGCCTGCTGGAGTGTGTCCTGGGTTGGCTTTGTAACAACTGGAGAGGTCTGAACTTACTGTGGGCGGAGGTGGAAATTGGAGAGGTCTGTGCAGGGTAGAGCACGGTAGTGCAGACATTTCTCACACACCTTTAAGTAACATGAAGCAGGGAGATATCTGAGCTAGCTTTGAAGCAGCTGGCAGATTTCAGAAGCAAGCTAGCCACAGGGCTCTCTACTTTGCCCTGCTTCTAGTTTAAAGCAAGCTTGGTTCCCATTATAGTGCACCATGACTCATCATTAGACACAATTTGGGTGGAAAAGTGTCCCAAGGGCCTGGAAGAAATGAAGGTATCTGACAGGCACCATGTGCTGGCAGTAGTGTGTTGCAAACCAGATGAGCTGCAGAACAGGATCAATGTGTAGTCTTACATGCAATGACAGAATCCCAGAAAAACACCAAAAATATCCTCTGCGTAGGGCAGCACAGCACCCTCACAGGACCCTCTATGGATAATATGGGGAGAGGAATACTTGAATACAATTTCATACCATAAGAATTGCTGAATTTACCATGAAGCAGTGATAAAGTGCCCAGATTTTGTATCAAATGTCTAAAGAGATTCACAAATTAAGATAAGTCATCTAATTGTGTACAGTTGTTTAGTAGGACAAACTGCATCCTGAACTGGGTGTACAGACCAATGGCTTGCTGAGCAGACTGATTCAGCACTAAAAAACTCATGAAAGATTTAGGTTTTGTAATGCATGACACAAATCTTTGGTGAACAATTTCAGAAAAAAATATTACTAAGGAGAAACTGAGACCCTGCTTGCGCCTCTGCCCATTTCCTAAGGGACGCTCTAGCTTGCAGAGAAACTGTCCAAGAGCCATCATCCATGCAGAAACACAATGCTCTGCAATGCTACCAAAGTCAATGACCTTCACCATGTTCCACTCTGTAAATGCTGGTCATGCAAGTTAAAGGTGCCCTGTGGCTTCTTGAATATAACAACTGATCTTTTCCAAGATTTAAAGGAGAAAAATATCCAAAATAGCAGAAGCATATAGACTGAACCAAACTCTGTCTTTGACCCGAGGACCAAAGCTCGCTTAAATAACAGGCACTAAAATCAACTCTATCACCTCAATAATATGCTGATTTCCACCAGCTGAAGCCCTTGCAATGAGCCCTGAAGCTGCAAATTTTCCATGGACTTGAAGGGTTGAGATGGATTACTGGGACTACTTGTTTTCATCTCCAAGGTGGCTTTCTATGATGGTTTATACAATTTAAGGGGTTGTACACTTGTGATCTTCAAGCAGGCTTCTTACTAAGGAGTGTTATTCTAGATGACTCACTCTCATCATCAGGGTGTTTTGGGAAATTCCAGGTTCTTCCTGGAAGAAAAGAACCAGCCATTTCCTCCGTATTTCTTGGACCAGACTGTCCCCTGTCCTGCCACTTAACCGCTGCCACTCCAAGATCAAGATAAGAAGGATCTACAGCTACTTCCCACTACCTTAGTCAGATTGAGTGACTCCTAGATGATTTTTTTGGGGGGATAGCCATCTTTCTCTTTTTGCACAGGCACCACTGGGTAGCCCAGCACAATTCCCACCAATGGAAGGAAAACATCTCCCCTTGCAAAACAGCAGATGCTGATACATGAATATTCTCTATTAAGCAACATCAGGCAGCTTTCTAGCCCTTATACAGAGCTGGAGTGGAAAAAGCTTAGCAGAGGAAACGCTTTTAACCTGTGCGAACACCACTGATAGACACCTAAGGCAGCTCAAACCCTTCACGAGCCACCAACCGGTACTAAACCATTCAACAGGCTCAAGCGCCACCTCCTGGAAAATCCCTTTCAGTTCAATTCTACTTTTAGACCATTTGGTAACAAGGCAAAAAAGGCAAAAGAAAAAGGTGTTCATCACTTTTCTTCTGGCTCATGTGAGACCTTTCAGTGTTGAGTTTAACTGGAGTGCTATAACCATTAGCACATATGAAACCCAGAGGAGCTCATTCATGTCAGGCGGGTTGGATCCTGCTGAGTGGTGTTACATTTGTAAAAAGATTTTCAATGTTTTGGAAAAAAGGTCTTAGCATTTTTTCAGAAAGCAACTAATTAAAGCTCTACGCTAGCAGACAAGCATGTCAAAATGGATGAGGTTCCAAAAATCAGAGGGAAAGCTTAGTTTAAAAGTACTCAAAAACTTCAGAGATTTTTCTCAGCCTACAAAACTGGGCTTGGAGCCCGCAAATGTTTATCACCAGGTGTAGTGCTTGTAAGGGAAACAGTCTAATTGCAGTCAATGGAGTCCCTTACTAGCATGATGAAGCAAATGTTTAACAGGGTGGGTAAAATTTGCAGAACAGGAGGACAGGATCTTGTTTTGGACTTAGGGATTTCAGGTCATAAAATCTAATGGGATCTGCTTTTCATTTTACCACTAAACCAGATCTTTAGAAAGGATTGGGTCTGAAAAATGCACAAAGTTCCCATAAGAATGTGTGTCTCAATTAAAAACTACTTGCCACACTGATGAAGATCACACATCACACCACAGCCTATCAGTTTTCACAGCATGTGATATCTGCAGCGGAATGAAAAACCCAAATGCCAAAGCACAAAAAGGAACCCGTTGCTCAGATGTAAAGAGGAGGTGTTTCAGCTGCACTGTGTGTGCTGAAGGAAAATGGCAATGGCTGCTTACATCAAAGAAAGTCCCTGCATGTTCCAGGATGAGCTGGCTGGAGTCAGGCTTGTTTTTGCAGTAGGTGACATACATCTGAAATTTATCTGCCTGTGAAAACAAACATCAAGGGAAAAGCAAGATAAGCTATTTCTCTGCTTGCACAGTCTTTCATTAAGGCTCACCAGGATAAATACAGGTAATAAACCCCCACCTCTCAAAGCAACATAAGAATTGCAAATTAAGAACAGAAGACTTATAGACAGTTCATACCTTACCTGAGCAGTTCTGAGGGGAATGAGGTGCACCGTGTAACAGTGGTGGGAGGCTTTCCTTAACAAGTGTCACAGAGGGAAGGCCTAAACCTCTAATCCAGCTATAAAATCATTTCTAAGAGCTCTAATGACGTTATACAGATTGTATCCAAAAGTCTGCAGGTCTCAAAACCCAGTCATGAAATGTTGGCTTTATCATCTATTTACAGATAAAGCCAGTGTAGAAACTCTGGGCAAAAGACTCACCTAGCTTAAACTGGCTCGAGCCAACATTTTTGACTTGAGACTGGCTCAGATTTGTGATGCCTAGCCCAAACTTGCCTTTCTTACCTTGGTTCAGACTTTAATGGCTCAAACTTTATGTTGTGCTAGGAGTGTTTTGCATTTAATTTCCTAATGTATTTATTTTTAAGAGGAAATTAAAAGCATCTGTGCACTCCTGCCTTAGAACATTTTCATATTACTGAACTCTGGTCTCAGGGAGAGGCAGGCAAACGGAAGAGGAGGATGGCCACCTTTTATTACTGTTGCATTTTTTTATACCACGTATCTAAATAACAGGACCCTACAATTGGGCAGGCAGCTTTGTATGTATGTCTGTAACCATACAGACAGCTCTGGACATGTACTATTGCTGAGATGATGTGGTAGTATCTTAAAAGTACCATGAAGATTTTGCACAGAACAATATGTAAATGTGTCCATCTTTCATAAATATGTAACTTCTTCTTTGTAAACAATATTTCTGAATCCATTTCATCAATATTTTTGTCATGTTTTTAAATTAAAAGTCCATTTGAAATCTTCCAAACATGCTCATTTTTTTTGGTAGGTGAAAATGTTCCATAATGACTTTTAAAATACTAATTCCCAGCCTTGAAATACGAATAAAACCATCAGAGAAAACATGATGATGGCTGACTTGTGTGGTAAATATTTTGAAAAGAGAACAGCTTTCATACAGATAAATTACTGTAGCCAATTCCTGGAGCCTCCTACACCCACGAAGGCTCTTAGCATCAAGATTTCAAAGTCCTGTTGGAAATTATCCTGGCATTGGGTAATGGAATGAGAGAGCACAGTGGCTCAGCAATTTGACACTAATTTCTGAAGAAAAATGTTGATAAAATATGTCGTTCATGCCTTTGTAGAGGTCTGATGGCATGACTAAAATTCTCTAAGGAGGGTATATTAAGATTTTAAATGTCCGTCCTCCCAGGGCCCTTCGCAAAGAAATGAATGTCGCTCCTAAATACAGGTTTGGTTTGATGAAGTCCTGTTAAACAGGAACCAGCAGAGGTAAAAGCTGTGCTGGTCAGTGCAGGACAAAGACAGAGGCTCTGGAAAGCCTTCACACCACTGCTCAGGGGAAGAGTTAAGGGAGGGAACCTTTCACCCTGGGAAGAGGTGAAGGACAAAGTTGTAGTCCAGATCAGCTCCTAATCTCACTTATCACTAAGGACGTAACCCTTGCACCAATTCCCAGCTTGTTTCCGTCTGTGCTGGAGGAATTAATTTGAATAAATAATGAAAAGAAGAAGCCTCATTACCCAGGTGACGAAGCAGTGGCCCACATCCTCAGGCAGTTGTTCGTATTTCTCTAGTTCTTTCAGAAAAATGCTGAAAAAAGAAGACGCCAATGTAATTAGTTACAGTCAAATACCCAGGAGAAGCAGAATGACCAATGGGTGAATCAGTGCTAATGATCAATACTTGTATCTTGATTATGAGGCTAATCAAGTGTCCTGCCAGTGGGAAAAGTGTGTCTTTGCCAAGGTACGCTTTGGTTTTTGAGCACAGTCATGCCTGAGTCAACTAGAAAGGAAAAAGGTAGCAATCCCTAGTAGGGGGTCAGTGTATTCAGGACTGCAAAGTGATATTCAAGAACCAGATCGTGAATCTTCAAAAAGATCTTGTGCAGCGGTTCAGAGGAAGAGAAAAAAGAGAAGCTCAAACCTGCCAGCTTTCCATCACCAAACTCAGCACACTGGGCAAAGGACAACAATTTAAACAAGCTTGATGCTTCATAGGTAAGTAGTAAACTCCCAAAATACAGATTTTGTAATCAACTTTCTCTCAACACCTTGTACTATGAGTGACATCTCTGTTTGCAGATAGAGCCCTGTACAATGCCTGGGTGGAAAGAGGAATGTGAAACAGAAGTTGCAGAAGGAGAAGCAACTGAATGTACTGTTTCCCCAGCCCTGAATCAGGCTGGGGGATGCCTTAACATCATCAGCCAAAGGAGAAGATTGTGGAGGACGCTGGTGAAGGCAAGGGCGGGGCAATTCATTTTAGTGTTGCTAGAAGTTTTAGTGGGAAAAGGATTATGCAGAAGCAGCAGGCTGGAGGAGGATGGGACAGAGAAAGGACAAATGACAGCAGCAGGGAGCTGAGGGGCATGACTGAGGGTTGAAGGGGTGTCAGCTGGGAGCAAGGGAAAGTCAAAAAGGAGAGTAATCAGATGGCATCAGTCAGGGTCACTAAAAAGAAGATATAGCACCACAAAGAGAGGGGAAGTGGGAAGGCAATTGGGTGATCCTAGCATAGTTTTAAATGGGAGTAGAATACTTACCTGTATGACAGGGCAATTCTTGTGGGCTGGAAGTCAATTCATCTATTACTTAAAGGCCTTTTTAATGTAATGTGTAGTTTGAATCTACCATCCTGATATGCTTTGAAGCTGCTTGCACAAAAACATGCATATGGCAGCCTCTGTTGAACCATATTTATGTGTCTGTGATGACCATATTTTGTGTCTGTGATGGCGCATTTATCTGGCTGAAGCACTGAAAGTCTTCCAGAACTTCAACAGAGAAGGGTTTTCTGATTTGTTTTTCAAACTGCTTTGGTTTTGACGTGTAACTTGAAGACAGACTTTGAAATTCAGACTGAACTTGTGGGATTCAGCACCCCTAAATGTTAAGTTTGTAACTGCTATTGCATTCACATTATAGCAGGGAAACAATGCCTTCTAAGCTGATCTGATACACAGTCTTACCCTGATAAAAGGGAGTACTGTTAGTTACAGATTAAATACAGAGAGCCTCCAAGAAGTGGCAGGAAAGCTACTTATTAACCCAGATCATGTCAGCCATTCCTTTTTTCCCCTCGTGTTTTCCAAGCGATCATACTTTTGACAGGCAAGTTTCCAGACTAGATCTAGTGCTGTGAGATGGAAAGCATGTATAGGGCTACAAAGCACTGGTATAATATGGCTTTAACATTGTTAATCAGCTGAAGGCGAAGTTTAAACTAAGATGCAATTCATTTTTGTAAAAGAAACAAAACAAGAAATCAAACATTATTTTGCAAATCTGGATCAATTACTTTACACTCCCGCGTGCGTTGTACTGTAGGTGTTCACTGCAGACACCACATAGATGTATAGGTATACACATGCCTTTGGTTTCCTTGGTCAGTAAACATTAACAGAACTGTTAGGAAAACCTACTTGTTATGAAAGTCATATATCTCCTGAATATTGCCAAAGATGACGTGTTCTTTATTAAGGATCCCAGCGGGTATTTCTTCCACTCCACTTGTCATTTCCCAAAGGTAAGTCTGGAAGACACCAGCAATTCTTAGCTTTGTGAATAAATGCAGTGAAAAATAATAGATCTCCCTATTTTATTGCCAAAGGCACAGGCTGACAAGGGAACTATGTACTTTGAAATTAAACAAACAAGCTAAAAAAAAAAAAATGTTCCAGTGTCACAGAAAGCTCTCCAAAGAAATTCAAAGTGCTGGTACTCAGAAGTTGACTGAGGAAAAAGCAGAAACATGCCAACAACACCTGTCTTTGCTGTCCAACTGACGGTGTCCAAAAACTGCAGGCAGAAACAGTTGAAAGATAAGCTGGATTTGCGACTTCAGTAGCATTAGATACATAAAAATCTCTTTCAAACTGCAGGAATGTGAAAGCTGACAGATTTCACTGAAATACACTCTGCTTTTTCCCCTGAATATCACAGTCCCCTTCAGGAACACCCTGCTGTAGAGCTAGGCAAGGTATTTGACAGTGCAAATCCAGCTCCTTCTCTAGCACGAGATGATCCAAAGGAATAGATTTGAATTCTTAAGAAAATGCTCCATGATTCAAAAAAGACTAGAAACCAACAAATTTCAGGTCAACGTGCAAATACATTGCTCTTTACTGAGTCTGAGGACATTGCTCTCACTCTGCAGGGGTCAGCACAGCTTTGTAAATAAAGGCACACTCAGGTATCCCTGGAGGTGCAGACATTTACAGACACACGTGGGGAGCACAGGGCATGGTTCTGCCAGTGGGAGACAAGCTCCCTCTGCTGCCCACCCAGCTGCCACCACCAGCAGGACATAGCTCTGCGGCTAGCCACCAGAGGTGTTATCCCCACACAGACTCTTGTCAAGATCAGCCTTTGCAATACAGTGAACATCACTACCGCAAAGGATACCATGTCCTTCCTGAACACTGGACACTTCCCGGGCCGTAACTCACCTCTAAACATTCATGTAAGTCCCTGACATAAGCTTTTTCCGTCTGAAGCAGCTCAGCCATAATGAATCTGAAAAAAGAAAGTATTTCAGGTGTTTTGGACATTATAGGCATTTGGACAATGAACAGAAAACAAAACATCCCTCTGTTGTCTTCATGAATCAGTGTATTTCCACTCAGCCTTCAGCTGCCTCACTTCGCACCTTTCAGCTCCATGAATGAAATACCACTTCATACTCTAGTCCCTTGTAGGGTTAGTTTCTAAATATCTTTTCTGCATAAAATTCTGTTAAGTTGTATTCCTGCAACCCTGAGGCGTGATTTACTAACTACATGCCCATCCTTAACAGTCAACTGATTCTCAGAATTTTTTTTTTCCCCAGGAGTAAGGACTTGAGATTCACCAACACCACTTGCATCCTCGCTAATAGTCACGGTACGTCACCCTGAAACTTGACCCTCAGTGGCAATACAGATGGATTTGGGAGACACCACTACTTTGAAGAGGCTTCAACAGCTTGGTATCTGACTAGAGGAAATCCAGACTGCTGGGAAGCCGAACAACCACATCTGTGGTGCCTGAGGCTGGGTATCTCAAAGTTGAAATGCCCAATGTTTTTAAAATGCGCCACAGGCAGACCAAGTGTAAACACTGTTCCCTAAAGTAGAAACTGTTTCTTATCAAGGTTATGCACTGTAGTGACAATTTCAGAGGGCTAAGGACCGTACATACAAATACTTTCCAGAATATTCTCACATGAAAATTAAGACAAAATACTGTGAAATTAGTCTGTTTCTAGATTTAAGTGCAACAAGCACTCTCCAAATATTTCCTCTAATATGAAATATTTCCAGTTCTACACCCACTGAAATTTGAACCTAAACTTCAAGTGAACTCTTGTGCCACTGAAACCCAGTTAACTCCTCTGGATGTCTTTGGAGTTTAGATGATATCTAGACATATAAAGATGCCTTTCATTTTTTCTGTTCATTTTACTTTTCACATACAGCCACAAAGAAAGCATGACAATGAGTATCTCCATGACATCAGGGTCTAATTGAAGTGCTTGACTCACTCCTTTCCCTTTCCAAAAGTAACTTCTGATTAAAACCAAAAGAAATTCAACCTGTATGTTCTGAAATTCTCTAGCCTACAAGTCACAACTTCTGCCCTACACCTGTAGACTTATCTCAATAGCTCTGCAGCTGGAAGGAGTTATAGGACTGTCAGTCAGTTCTGGTCATGCAAATATCATAGAATTACTCTTAGATAATGTGTCATGGCAGACTGTGAGCATTTGGGGACATACTCTTTCTTTCTGGCCGACTTTCTTTTTTCTTCATTGACTTCATGATTTGCATCTCGCAGCTTCACCTCCCGGTCTGAAAGACTTGCTGGAATAATATCTAGTTCTAGGTCCTTGTTATCCTAGAAAAAGTGACAGTACAGATTTTAAATTCATTGTAACCCTACTGTTGTGCAAAATGCAGCATGTTCATGAGATCAAATGGATAAGAAGGGACAAAAGTAAGATAAAGATACCAATGTCAGAAAGAAGGAAATTCAAAGAGATTTATAAGAACTAGAGTAAGAAGGGAGAAGGTGAGAAGGAGAGCGAGAAATGTTAAAAAAATGCCAACTATGCCATTTATTATAGCCTTCATTGTTACTCTTATCTAGAAATAGGTATTGACGACAAACATCTAAATTTTACCTTGCTCCTTCACATCTAAATTAGTTGCCTAGTATGGGGCTTCATACATAGTCTGGATTAGGTAGGGCACTATGCAGAGACAATCCCAACTTCCAATGGCCTTCTGCTATGGAAATACCTTTCCAGACTGTGGTTAGTAACTTCGTGTAAACCAGAGACCCTACAAGGAACAGTACATTTAAGGTATCTTGAGGGTGTAAGTGAGGGAATTTATTCCTTTTTCTTTTATACTTAATATCGAAGGATGGTTGACTGAAACGTTTTTAAGTGTTTCTGCTTCTGGCACTCCCCCTTAATACTGTGGCCAGGGAACAGCAGGAGGTTCTAATTTTTGTTTTGCTTGTGTTGCTCTATTACACCTAAAAGAGCTTAGAGATGAGGCTGGGGATCAATTTTTTGGTTAGTTAAAGGATGAGAGAGTGGAAACTTACAGTCAAAGCCTGAGTTTGATTCACGATAATGGTGTGGGAGCAGGATTTATGGCTTATGCTAAAATTAACACAGACTTTTATTCAAATAATGTGTTTCCCTCTCCTTCCCAGTAGCTGTATGGTCTCCTGGAGAATGATGCAAACATTTGTTTAGAAAGTCTTTCTGATCTTCATCTGTCTCCTCCTCATATCACTGATCCACTACAAAAAAACTTTTTCTCTTCAGAAACAGTTCTGAGCTTCGCTAGGTAGGTTGACTAGGTTTTAAGTGTTTCTAAGGGACACACGATAACCTGCAGCATTCATACCACAGCCTTCACTTCCCTCTGTGACTTTCAGCTTTGGTATAAAAACCCAGCAGGACATGGACTTACAGTACCTCTGTATTGATTCCAAGGGCTTTTTCCAGGGAGTAGCGGTATTTCCCCATCCTGAGAGAGAAGTCACGGTAGCGTTTGTCAACAGTGGTGACCCACTTCCTAATTTCAGTGGCGTGTATATGTCCTTTTTCTACAAAGCTGTCAGCCAACTGGATGAGGAGCTTCACTTTCTCCTTTGTTTGCTGCCCAAAATACGGTCCTTGGTTATGTTACATTATTATAATTTCCTTTGCTTTTAATTCACACAAGCAGTCAGAAGCAGCTCACAATTTTTTCTACATCATTAAAGGGTGCCTGTACTTCATCTTATACAGAATCAGATGCTTTAAACTTTGCCCAGTAAAACATGAAAGGAATGACATTTTTGTAAGGACACTTATGAAGCTGCAGGAGATAGAAAAAGTCACGTTTTCAAAACCACACACACACAAACACATAAGGAAAACACGTTGGAAGTTAGACATGCCTCGTTCCCATAACCAAAAACTTATTTTTTGTGAGCCTTGCAGTAGAAGACAGGATTTTAAAAATCACACCTCATAAAATACATCAAGTTACTCTGAATCTATACCTAGGTGGTTCTGCAGACCTGTGTAGGCAGGTCATTAATACACCACATATCGGTCCAGGAAGTGAGTTTGAGTCACTACTACTCTGTTTCAGAAACAAACAGAATTTAAATCCAAATTCCTAGTCTACTATAAAATCTCCTGTCAGTATTTTAGTTCCAGTTAGAGCATTACAAACTAAAAGATGCCTGAACTCCAAAACATACCCTGAAACCCCAAACCTTCCAGAGGTCTTTTCTATTCCACCTGGGCTCTGACTGCCCCTTAGATACTGTGGTTTTCCATGTTGAGGAACATTGTGCAAATCCAGCACAAAAGAGCTAGTTATAAATTTTAGCTTAGATTCCAAATCTATCCTAGGAACTGAAGGTGCCTGGACCCTATGTTTGAGCCAACTCAAGTGCAAAATGCTTATAAAAACTGAGATATCAACTGCACAGACTGCACTCCAGCTGTGACACACATGTTAATCCTCAAAAGCAAAAGGAGAATCAGTCATATCCCCCAGAGGTACTGGTAAGCTGCTTTTCAGAGATGGGGAGAACTTTCGACTCTGCCTGAAGTGAGACATGCTATCAAGTACTTGACGTTATCAGCAATCTGGCCACAAATGGATAAATGCATGTCAGACCAGAAAACATCTAGCAGATTTCAAACACAAAACTAAATTCAAGAAATTTCACCAGGAAAATAAATTAACAGCTGAATCAGAGGTCATTTTAACAAACTAATTGAGTACTTAAGCAAGACTAGGTATGGAGAAGTAAAAATCTGACTTCCTGTTATATTTAGAGGGTGTTTCGTTCCCAAAAGCTACTGGTTTTTGCTTTCCAAACACTTGGTTTGGCCAGAAATTTATTTGGATCAGGAAGGCTTTCAGTTACAGCTTAATTTGAGAATAACATTAGTCTGGGAGTGACATGCATTTACCAGATTGCACATGCCAGTGAAAATATTCTAGGTCAGCAGTTGGAAAGTGATTTACTAGTGCCCTAGGGAGCAAGACTAGATGCATCAGTGTAAGGAACAGCCAGTAATGGTCAATAAGGAACAAGGTATAAAACTCAATCCTAGACGAAGTCAAGAGTAGAAATAGTTTGGACACTTCAGGATGAATCAGGATTATTCTGATCACAATTAAATTATAAACTGGAACATGATTTCAGGCGGACTGATTATGGGTGGTTGGAGGCCAGGAGTACTGTTAAAGGAATGTTGTACGGGTCCTGTCTGATTAAATTAACTTCCATCCACTGCTAGTTAGCTCCCATTTTCACAAACATGCAAGCTAAGGAAAAAGGAAGGAGACAAGAACACCACAAAGCCTGTGAATCAAACCCATGCAAGTATGGGCAGCCTAATGAGGAATTTAAGGATTACAGAAGATCAATTTCGGGACACGGTGAAATGAAGCTACATAATACCAAAGCCATGGTCTTGCGGCAGTCCGACTTTGCAATTTAGATCCATATGAGTGACTGTTAATACCCCTGTGGATTCACTGTCTGTGAATTACCTATGGTTTGCATTAATTTGTCTGAGGCAGATCCAATCACCATTCCTCTGTAAACCCCACCAGATTTCTCAGAATTGCTCCATATAAATTGATAGATTCTTGGTAATGCAGCTTTGTATTAAAAAATGTTCACCCCAGAGATTACAATCCCATTTATTTAAACTATTTTGTTAGGATCAGCAGATTATTTGTAATGAGGTAAATGATCATCTGTGATCAACCCAGCTGGAATTAATGAAACAAATTGTTGTTGTAATGACAGAATAAAGACGGGGAATCGAAGATGACCTTGGATATGTTCAGATCAATTAGTTACTCTATACCATTCTTGTATGATTGTTTGAGGATGGAATTGGGGTATGTCTCATTAGGTTGCTGTGAAATCTGTATGCAAATGGACTTTCTCTTCCTTCTGATCAGAGCAAAAATGCTCCATAAGCAGTACAGACCAAGGGGGAGAAAACCTCCTTTTTGTGCCTATGTCTTGCTAAAAATGAAAGATCACAGCTCTCAAAAGGCATTTATCTTCTGGGCTAGGAATGTCAGGAGGAAAACACAAAATCAAGAGAATATTATTACAGAGATTTAAGGCATTGAAACAGGATCATAAACACAGACTAAGGCAGATGCCATAATTAGATTAAAGTCACTGTTTACCTTGGCAGGTACTCTGAATTCCCCATATTCCTTCAGGAGTTCCTGAGTTTCTTCTGCTGATTCCCCTGTGGAGTTGTGAGTAGAGAGGTAATATTCGCCTGTTTCTTGGATCCAGTCTAAGGCCTGTGAATGTCAAAAACAACCAAAGGAAAAACAAAGCAAACAGTCTTTTTATTTCAAGAACTAATCGTCTGACAAAAAAAATCTGCAAGGTAAAGGATATCAAACCCATTGGGACTTAATACTGTGTATACTAAAACACTTTTTAGGAACACATAAAAAGAATACAGTAATCAAAGCAGGTAGGAGGGGATACAAAAGGTGCTGTATGTTTCCTAGGAGAAAAAGAAATGTAGGGAATTCTACCTATATACAGATAAATCTGCACACAGGGAAGCAGTTTTCCTTCTGGGCTAGGAATGTCAGGAGGAAAACACAAAATCAAGAGAATATTATTACAGAGATTTAAGGCATTGAAACAGGATCATAAACACAGACTAAGGCAGATGCCATAATTAGATTAAAGTCACTGTTTACCTTGGCAGGTACTCTGAATTCCCCATATTCCTTCAGGAGTTCCTGAGTTTCTTCTGCTGATTCCCCTGTGGAGTTGTGAGTAGAGAGGTAATATTCGCCTGTTTCTTGGATCCAGTCTAAGGCCTGTGAATGTCAAAAACAACCAAAGGAAAAACAAAGCAAACAGTCTTTTTATTTCAAGAACTAATCGTCTGACAAAAAAAATCTGCAAGGTAAAGGATATCAAACCCATTGGGACTTAATACTGTGTATACTAAAACACTTTTTAGGAACACATAAAAAGAATACAGTAATCAAAGCAGGTAGGAGGGGATACAAAAGGTGCTGTATGTTTCCTAGGAGAAAAAGAAATGTAGGGAATTCTACCTATATACAGATAAATCTGCACACAGGGAAAGCAGTTTTATCATTCAGTAATAGCTCAATAAAACATTTTGCTCTTATAATTATTTTCAAACAAATGAACAAATCCAGAAATTAATCAACCTGGCAAAAATACTGAGTTTTGTAGTTGGGTTTTGGAATTTTCTTAAATTGTTTTAAAAATCTACATTTGCTATGTTTTCAAACGTTACAGTTTTTAAATACAACTTGAGATTGCAACAGGAACCCCACACAGAGGCATTACACAGATACAAGAAATATTTACACACTGCCAGGACAGAAAGACAAAGTGGGGTTTTTACACTACCTGCTTGGCACTGCGCTCAAAGACAACATATTGTTGGCACTGATCTAATCTCCGCTTCTTCAGGGTCCAGAAATGAAGGACACGGTTCTCCCTCTGCAGTAGTTCACTCAGAATGGCTGTAGGGCAAAGGAAAACATCTGCATGATTAGTGATTCTATGAGTGCATACTGAAATAAGCCATAAAAAGCTGAATTTACTCACTCTGCCTGGACCGCACTCCCAAGAGCAGAGCCCCTAAGACTGTACTTCTTAAAAACAAGCATTGATTCAAAGGAGCTGCTTTAATAAAAAATAAAAAAAAAAAAGTGCAGTTGCAGGGTTATCTGGTAAAGGAGAAGATGCTAGAACAGAGTTTGGGATTTACCCCAGTAAATACGCTGGGGTACATGATTTCTAGTCCTTTCGTTCTCTTCTGTTGCTTATTTCAGGAGTCTAGTACTGGTTGACAAAGGACAAGTTGCCCTTTTACTACCTTGTCTGTTGCTCTGGCCACAGGCTACCCAGCACTTGGCACTACAGCCTACTGTCCCATGCAGAGCTTTGGTCATGACTGAATTTAATTCAGACCTGAGCCCCCAGTTTAACATACCTGGTAAGGATTCTTATACAGCTGTGCTGCCTGGCAACCCTCTATGTGCTGCTCCCTGTGCAGTTATTGCTGGGCTACAATTTTGGTTTGAGGCCTGGTATTGGTCCTCTAAACTGTTTTCTGTGTGACGGGGATGTGACAGACACCCAGATTCAGGAAGAGACTGGCAGCAGACCTGCTACTCCTTGGAGTCTAGGACATACATGTTCTCCTTCAACACCTGAGTGCTCAGCCAGACTGTATCAATTTGATAAAAGTGTGATTTAACTCTTTAAAAAGTACCATGGGTTTAACTGAAAAGATTACATGCAGAGAGAGTGCAAGAGATTTACACTATATAACTGACATAAACTGAGCTAAGGCATGTGTAGCTGGCAGCAGCGTGGCTCATCCCAGCCATGTCTGGGTACGGAACTCAGGTAGCTACCTCGGCAGGTAAGGCATGGCAGCCCTCCTGCCCTTATCCTCAAAGCAGAGCATCCACTAGAGGGGGCTTAGGCACACGCAGCCCGGGCAGCAGCCACCCTCTTCTATATTAAAACACTGAGTCTGGCTTCTCAACCACTTACAGTGACTTAGGATAATTTACAGCACCTGTTAATAACCTCTCTCACCCTAAGCACTTTCTGAATGTACTGATATTCATTGCTTATGTATCAACGCTGGTGGCAGCAAACAGATTTGGATGTATCCCTCCCCATTTACAAATGTGATGCTGATTATGGTCAAAAAAATTGTAATACTTAAGTTAATTGCAAAATTTAGCCCAGTCCCTGCTGAGGGAACTTTGTCTGAATGACAAAATGAACTTGAAGCTTGTCGTAGGTGCTCTAGATCAGGTCTCTGCATAAACAGTTTATGCCAAATAAAACTAATTTTGTTCTGTATTAATGACTTTGCTTTGGAAGCACAATAAGTATCCTACTAAATGGTGCTTCTATTCTGAACTAACGTGTCCACTTCAAAGATTTTCTGTGGATAGACTTGCCAAGCATAAGAATTACACGTTTGGCTTAGAAAAAGACTAATATACAAGCTGATTTTTATGTAAGTGAGTAATTTCAAACAAGCTCAGTGAGGAACACTCACAAGCTTATATCAGGTGCATATTTAAGGGCTTGCTGAGTCAGGATTTAATTAATTTTCCCGTGATTTTCAACTGTAGGGAACAAAAGTCCACAACAACAACAAGCATTTGACACAGTAGCTGGGGAAAGTTGAACGAAGTCATGTTAACATTGAAGAACTGGTATTGAAAGAAAGGAAGGAAAATAATCTCTTCAGTAGCACCATTTTCATCTGTGCATAACCAAAGTTCCCATCTCTCCCACACATACAATGACTGCACTGCTTTTAACCTGTATCTTTCTGCAGCTTGTAAGAAAGCCAATAATAATACCAAAAAATGGTTTATTTCTGTAGAATCACTTTGCTCATTCTTATCAGTACCTTGCAGCGTTGCTAGGCACAGATTAATGACTGTTTTATTAAGCAGAGGAGTGGAAACATTTCAAACATCTCAGATGTATCATCTGACTGTAAACGGTGCTCTTTTGACCAAAGGAAAGTAACTACAGGCAGATACTTTTGCTGGTGACTTGTTTGATGTGGTAGGACATCAAACAGGATTCCAGGGACAAAAAAATAGCAGACCTATCCTAGGGACAAACAAGTTTGGGGTTCATTTTTTTCTAGTGCTCAGCAGCAATAGGATGCATCTAGACCTTGTATTTGATATGTGCTTATTTGTTTATGCATTTTTAGATATTAAGGCAAAATAGTGTCTAATCATCTCAGCTGACAACCTACATGATGGGGGATGGCACAGTGTCACTCCCATGGACTCTCCTGACAAGAGAAGCCAGGCAGAGCCCATGTTTCAAATCCCTTTCCTTTCCCCTCCTCCCCCCACTTGCAACAGCAGAGTTCTGTATAAGAACTCATGCCTAGCAGAGGAGGCATTGCTTTCTGAGAGGCCTCACTACCGTTGCTAAAGGTGTCAGGCATACGTATCATTTTAGTGACAGCAAATGGCAAAACTTAAGGTGCCTTCTCAGCATGTTCACAAACTTTAGGATGACCACACAGTAGAGGGGGAAGCAAACAAAACCTTCAACGCTGTCATTGCACCAGCGCACCAACCTTTCACTTGCTGCTCAGGCCCCCTTGTATGGCTTGCTACTCCGGGCATGCTGACATTGTTCCGGTGGATGTACTTGAGAAATACCTCAGCGTTCCTTCGTGCCAGCGTACAGGCCTAAGAAAAACAGCCCCCACCAAAAAGAATCAGTAAAGATGAGCAAAAAAAGCAAAAGGCACCCAAGGGAGTTCTCTGCTTATTTGCCAGGGAGAAGTTCTCTTTTGTATGGGAACATAAAAGCTTCAGCTAAGAGTCAATAAACTCAGCTAATAAACTAACAGCCTCATAAATGTATTGAAACACAAGTCATTTTAAATATAGCAGCTGATTTTATTTATTAAGGCAAATTAATGACAATAATAAAACAACTGGTTGTAAAGAGCCAGTACATCACACATTTTCAATCTAATCAGAGCTAACCCATCTCTCAAGAAAAGTACTCATTGTTTCAAAAAATGTACAATCTAGAGGCATAATTTCTTAAGCCTTGCCTGCAAGCATAGTTTCATATTGTATATCAGTTTTAGTGGAAGATGGGAGGCTGGCTGTCAATTGACTTGTCAGCCTACCAGTTCCACAGTTCTTACAAAGCAGCACCTGGAAGGCAGGAGGAAATCTCTGTCTCCCTCCTGGTGCTGCCCCGCAGAGACACAATTGCTTCAGTTGTTAGTAGTTCTTCAGTTATTGGCTTGGAGGACAGAATTTGAAATGCTGGATGGTTTGTATAAGCCAACACCAAAATGCCGTATAATACCTGTCATTTATAATGCTCATCATATGCAATTTTGAGAATTTGAACTTTGAACCAGCACAACTACTAACATCCTCCAAGTGCAATGCAAATAGCACCTAACTAGTCCTGATGACATCTCTCTGAGATATACATTGATGATAATGCTTATTACCCCTATTATAAGAGTGCGAAACTGGCCTAGGGCTTATACAGCCAGCCAGTAGCTGAACTGGAATTACACCTCAGAGTCTCCTCTCAAACTCACCAACACTGCTCTAAATTGACTACTTAATGGAGAGTTTTCCTGATTTATTAGAGAACTAAATAAAAAGAGACCTTGAGAAAAGCCTCCTTCTGTTCCAGATGTTTGCTGATCAGAGGGATGACGTGGTCTATCTCAGCTGCCGGCCCAAGTTTATCTCGACCTCCACACCAGTCTTCATCCCGTCTGTATTCTTGCTCCAAGCTCTCTAATACGCTGCACACCTGAAACACGCCCATAGCACAACAATTCAGTTCTCTACAATCATAATCAGGAGGAACATATTCAGTAAAAGTCGATGACCAATAACATTTCAAATCTAAATGTTTTGGACTACGGGCCATGGCATGGAGGGTAAGTGGGTATGAAACAGGCCCTGGACAGAATGATCTAGCAGTTGTTCTTACCCATAGGGATCTCTACTGTTTGGGATGTAATTCCTCTGGTTTAAGGGTGATGAATCCTTCTTCTCTTCCAATGGATAATCGGGGGGAAGGTCAAAAGGTTGAATCAAGGCAGGGGTCAGTGTTGGCCCCAGTGGATCATTCAGGAAACAATCCCTATTCCGGAAGGGTGCTTTAGATGTGTTTAAATCCCACTGAAGTCAAGGGATTTAGCACATACTTGAAGAAAAACACATGCTTAAATACTTTCCTGAAACAAAGTCTGAAGCTGGAACCAATTCTCTTCAGCTGCATGTTAGTTGCTCCCTATACAGCTTTTGTAAAGACTGATGGAAACCAATAGACATTAAATCAGTGTCGCAACCTAGGTGGATGCAGGTGTTCCACTGTACAGGTCTTACACAAGTATCTTCTATCTTGGTAGAATAATGGGAATGAGGTAAATAAACCAACGCAGTCTGGAAACTGTGTGTGCAATGGCCTCAGACAAGGCTGAGCCTTTTGCGTTGCAGATCCTGAAAATGACTCTTAGTGGCCTGTGCAGACACCGAAAAAACTGCAAAAGTTTTCAGGACCATTTGGAACTTTCCTCTTCTCTTCCAGAGGGCTCTTCCTACACACTCCATTGCTGAGATTACTCAAGATCCAGTCAATTATTGCTGGGGGTCCAGCTAACCATGTTCACCCTTTTCTTGCTCACTCCTGCAAC
Organism: Aptenodytes forsteri; assembly: GCF_000699145.1. NCBI lineage: Eukaryota > Metazoa > Chordata > Aves > Sphenisciformes > Spheniscidae > Aptenodytes > Aptenodytes forsteri. Next base: position 10,974,909 of record NW_008794888.1, on the reverse strand, counting down.
TTTTATATGAACAGTTATAATTCAGAGGACCCTACATGGCCAAGAGCATAGTCTGGAAGAGACTCCAGCATCACCCACTAATCCTCCCCACTATCACAGGCCATTTTCATATAACGCCATTCATGAACACATCAAACTCAGTTTTAGAACTGGTGAACTGAGGTGAACTGATCAACTTACTCTGCCGCTAGGCTGTTCAAGGACCTTATGCATTTGACAATCTAAAATCATCTTCTTGCTTGGATGCAAACCAGCATTCACCCTCAAACATTTATCGGAGAGCAAGTGACCCATGTGTTATTCAGGCACAGAAAAGCATTTCCATTTTACTTCTTAGTTCTTGAAAACTTTGGTACTCTATTGGACTTTGGTGACATAAAAAAATGAAAGTAGATGGACTACCTGGGGTCCACATCTTTTCAGAAAGGATGGTCCCTGCACATGCAAATATCATCTCTCTGTTAAGACAATGAGAGAAATTAATACAAAGTGGGCTGTCAATGAAGTCAGAGAGAAACTGGGCTATTTGAAAGCCAGGGGTCCACCAGTTATATCAAGAACATAGTATGCTTAGAGAAGACGGGCATGAAAAAGTTTGGCTGGTTGTGAGAGTCTCTCCACCCTTTTAGCTGCTTTTTCTAGATACTCTGAGAATTCAGGACCTAGTAAATTACTCAATCCACTGTCGTCTAGTCAGGGAGCAGGCCGTTAAGGTCCGTAGATCAGTCGTGCAGCCCAAAAGAAGATGACAGACTACATGCAGCAGTGAGTTTATGAGCATTCAAAGACTGAATGATCTTTGCCCTAAACATTTGCTGAATAGACACAGCTAATGAATGAACTGGTGGGCACTGCGGTATGCTTGTCTATGACTTGGAAACAGGAAGAGAGACTGAATTGATAAATTACTGGCTATGCATATTTTGGCCAGCACGTTTGACTGTCTGAAGCACTAATGAATCCCTTAATGGTTTTCATTTCTCACAATCCTCCACCAGCAGTCATTCATTTCAATCCTGAATGCATCAGGGACTGTAAATCTGTTTGAAACTTCACAGTGAAAGACATTCATTAAAAGGAATGAATTCATCTTAAACAATCTTAAAAATGCATTAAACAAATGACACCAAAAAGTGGCCCAAGGATCACCTACAGCCTCGATGTTAAGGAAAAAATCATCTCTTTCCATAATGATATATTTAGTTGTGCTAAAAAACTTCCCATGTCTGGTTCTCTAATTGAGGAACTAACTGTGTGATAACAACAATAGAAAATTTAATGGAAATCACTGCTGCCTTTTGTATAAAACCACAGGTTCCTGCAATGTCCATGCTAATACGAACTGCCTGGCTGCAGTAAATTACATCAGGCAAGGCTGTTCGAGTATCCACACTATGACACTAATTCTCACTGACTACAGTGTAAATGGCACCTGTTCGTGCCATTATTTGTGCCAATAATCCCACCGTACCAGCAGCCAACGGGAATGTGTTTTGCAATTTATGGACATCTGGAATGAAGTAAAGTTGTGTCAACATATAATGGTTACTGTTGTAATTATCTGTGTTGCAGATGGATTTAAGAGAAATCCCTTCATATCTTGGCATCTTTTTCAGCATGGTGGTGTTTAACTACTAGTGAAAACACTGGCTAGTACTGCTCACAAAGTAACAAGTAATTAGTTGCAAGCAGTTCTGAAGGAAAAGCAGATCAATATTCCTCAGAATTAACTCTGATATCATGAGAACTTGAAACTAAAATGGCGGGATTTCAGAAATTCTTCCCGTTGGAAAAGGGGACAATTAAAAAAACCAAAACTTCAAGAATGACATTGCTTCACTGAAAACTTTAATGTTATTGCAAACTGCTGCCTTTTCTAGTTTGGTTGGTTTGGGTTTTTTTTGTTACAATACTTGTCAGAGAAACAATTTTGACTAGTTCAAACTTTGGTTTCCATGTGTGGCTTAGCATTGCTATGCCAATGGAGCAAATGTCCTTTCAGTTAATTTTGCCAATGCTGTGAGATCCCTTGCTGGCAGAAGACCCTCTGCACTCAGGGTCGGAGTAGAAAACCCACACCTACTACTCTGCTACACCATGGAGTGCACCCACATTGGTGTTTACCAGCTGGGAGTCACCTGAGGGCTCAACACTGGCCCTATTCAGGTGGCACAAAGGTTTATATGCACCTAATGGGTGGATGGAGGCATGCATCCATACATACAAACATATGTAAAAAGACAAAGGGCAGCTTTTAAGGGCAAGCAGGGCTGACTGAAGCCACATTCTTCCTACTTGTGGGATTACTCAAGGAAAAGGGAGAAGAACAAGCACTGCTCCTTAGTGGTATTAGCAGAGCAGGTACTTGGAACAGTTCAACACTCTGGAAGAGTGGACAGACTGCACCGCTGATCTTGGTGAGAGGCAAGACCTTTGCACTATACACTGGGAGCTAAACCCCGGGCTGTAGCAATATGCTATGATACAGATATATTACTGTTCAGCTCACCTGCTCAGAGGTTTTATAGAAGGCTACCGAGGCATTGACAAGTTTGAGCCTGTCTTCCATCTTCAGCATCAGCTGCTGCCAGTGCAGGGCCACCTTTTCAGCACACTCTCTGATAGCATCGGCATCGTAATGCCCAGCCTGTAGCAACACTTCGGCTTTCTGCTGGACCTGCAGGGCACTCTGGTGTGTCTTCTGTAAGGAAGTGGCATGAAAGAGGGACTGTGTATGAGGGGAGGAAAGAGGTTGTATAGATGTGCCAGATGTATGGTAGAAAGGTGAAGCAAGGTGTGAGCATGGAGATGTGAGAGAGTGAAACATTTTCAGAGTTATCTTCAGTTAACAGTTACTTTATGCAAAGCATTTTAGTTTCAATTATTCACACACATTTGCAACATGTTATTAAAGCTTGGGACAAGCAAGCACTGGCTAAGATGGGTTAGCTCCACCGATCAGCTACTGCCCCTTGGGCAACAACCCGGGGTGGGGTTCCCAGTGGATCCATTTTGACAACCCCAATGCAGGCAGCTGCTGTGCTGAGCTCCCACCCAGCCTGTAGTCAGTGCTGACCGCATCCCACACAATCTGCAGATACAAAAGCAAACACCAAAGAGTTGGCAAACTATAGGCCTAATCACCCAAATTTGACTCTTGCCAGGCAGTTTGCTGGCATCAGCAGCTTTACTCATGTGTGTAATTTTCCCGTCTGCAGGATAAAAAAACATCAACCCCAGAAGACAGAAAGATGCCTTACTAAATGACATGAACTATATCACAAATATAAGCCCCTACAAGACGCATTTCTGAAAGTCCGTTCACTCATATTGGAGCTACACTATGCTACCTTTAAGGGCAGAGCTGGGGGGAGTCAAGCCATTTTCTCCATTGTTCCCCAATTTACTCAGTAGCCACATTACCTGCCCCATTCCCTAGCCTACACCAGCTCCTCTCAGAGTAACCAAGTGGTGGTTACACCTTCCTCTGTGGGTTGCTGAGAGGAAAATAGCCACCGGCCCTTCACAGCCTCCTGAGTAACTGTGTTCAGGCACGGTTTAGTCCAATATTTGATTTTAATCTTCTGAACAGAAGCCCTAAAATCTCCCAAAGACTCCTCTGTTCTGCATCCCATTTGTAACTGCTGCTGACAAATTCTCATGTGATACTTTTATGATCTAATCCTTGAACCTGGAAAGAAGCTTGAAATCATCTGGTAATACACTGATGAATAATGCAATGTAGAGAAAGCTATTAGCAAAAAAAAGGATTAATATTTGGCAGAAACATTTAGGAAGACGTTCAAGAACAACTGGTTAAATTTAATATCCAGCTGCTTTACTGATGTTAGAGTTGTAATACTTGTTTTAAATAGACTTTAAAGGATTTCAACTGAAAATCAATTCCACATCTAGAATGCCTTTAGAGAACAGTCTGCCCTGTGTGCTTTGCTGATCTCTTCCCCATATTGAGCTTTGAACACTTTAAATATTTAATCTAGTGTTTTTTTCCCTTTGAAAACTTATTTTCCCCTAACTGCGGCGTAACCCTCTTCTCCCTCTGTGATTTGCATTTACCACCAAATACAAGCACTTCCCCAATGGCAGCAAGCTGCGATAACACAGGCAGTGGGTGTCTTGTTCCCCACTGCTGTCTGGTGACAGCTGCCAAGATGTGGTCAGCACAGCTTGGTACCAGCCAGCTCATACAGAATTGATAGAAAACTTCTTCCTTTTCCCTTAGGAGCTGCAACAGCTGCTCCTTCCTTAGTGTGAGTGGAGCTGGATCAAAATAGGTCATTAGCTGAGATTTAAACTCTATACTTACTAGCAACACTATAATGTATATTGACTTATTTAAAGTTTACCAGAAGACATAAAGACACTTCCCCCCCCCTAAATCAGGCATCTCTTCAAATCTCCATTATGGAAGTACTATTTTCATAGTTTAAAGTTTGGTTTAGTTTTGGTTATTTTCAAATATATATAAACCACAGAAAGGGATTTTCCAACTTGTTATTTGCTTTGTAAAAAGGTAACAATTAACATAATCTAGGAAGCATATACACCTTGTTAAGCAGGAACAGGAGAAAGCAATGGCCCCTCTTTCTTGCAAGCAGAGCGAGCACACCCTGTGAGTGTAGGGCTCGTTCATAATGACAAACATATATAAAGTACTGAGCTGAACTATGAGTCTTGTAGTGCCCTACTCAGGGGGGTCCATAGCCCTCCACTACCTCCTCATCCAAAGGAAAGCAGCTCAGAGGAGGTACTATTTCCTCCTGCCATGTCCTGGCCCCATGAGCGAGGCAAATGAGTTGGCTCACAATTAGTTTTCAAGGGCCAGGTCAAAGATGTGCTACTCCAGGGCAAGCAGGGGCAAAAGCTCAGTTTTGCAGGCAATTCTTAAAAATCGCCCCTCTTGCCTCTTCTTCAGAGTAAAGTTATTTGAGAATGTGGGTTTGAATGAACTGTCTCTTCTGCTGTCAACAAAAGGAGACTTGAATGAAACAAAGATTTCATGTGAGAGCATTACACAGTAACAAAGATATTCATAAATGAATGCTGTGAAACGATCTGCAAATCGTGGACGTAGGAAGAAACTGACTTCACAAACCTCTCCCATTTTCAGATCACTTTGTGAATTTTAATCATCTTATTTTTTTACCAAAGAAATTATCAGGAGATGCGCGAGTGTCATTTTCATGAATGGAAAGGCTGATATCTGACAGCCGAAGAATTAGCTGCAGATGATAAATAATTTATTTCACTATTAACCTCTGGCTGCATTACGAGTTTAATGATAAGTTGGTTTTCTAAAGTTCTTATTCCTTCCCTTCCTTCAAGCAAGCAATGATTGATGCGCAAGAGAGAACCTTTTGTATGATGTTCACCTGGGAAGGAGAAACAAAGTTAACTTATTCGTGTTACCTCTATGGCCAGCTGAAACTGCTCGTGCTCTCGCTGGAGCTGCTCAGCTTCAGAGAGGGAGCTTGCATTGACAAGGCTTGCATTCAGCATTGATTCACCATTCCGGATCCAGCCAAGCACCTGTAAAGAAAGGATGTGCTTATGGAAAGGTTGCTTCAGTACAAAGGTTTATGTAGTCACTGATCAGAAAATGCTTCAGCCTGGCTAACAAAAAGGTACTTTGCCCAGCGTGGTCTCAGGCTGAATCAGTGAGCAGAAAGAAATCCTAGGACAAAGACTTAATGACATAAATTTCTAGAGAGCAAAGATCTTATTGAAGAAGTTATTGCTTGAAGACTTAAACTCCCAAAGTATTTACGTGGATATTCGGATAGCAAAGAGCTTTCATTTCCAAAGTTTGATCACAAAAATGTATGTTCCCTTATGCAAATACCCCAGGGCAAAACCACAAAGCCTAATGAGGGAGATCTGAAATTAAACATAAAGATCTCTCTCTTTTTCAAATTTCCAACTGGAATCATGGACCTCGCAACTCCTTTCTACTCCACTTGCCTGTGTTTCTTTCACACAGAAGTCAGAGCTTAGGGGTGAAGAGGGAGAAGACACACTTGGTTTCATCTGACACAGAGTTAAGATGCAGTTGGAGTTTCCACCTGCATGCAGAGCTAGGAAGAAAACCCAGGTCTTGCATTTTATATTTAGTCAAGAGGCTTTACTTCAGGGATATGCAGATTATTTGTAGACATGCAACCCATGCCGTAATGACTGCAGAATCAAATCCTAAATATACATAATTAATCTAGCAATCTTGTACTTATTCATTGAAGCAACAACATTTTGTGCTATTTTAAGACATATGTTTGCAAAATTAGCACCCAGAACACACGTGCAAGTTCTTTGCTGTGTTGTCTCAAAGTCTATTTTCTACCTGTGTGGGTGTCAAATTATTCCAATAAAGCCAGAAAGTTGCTGAATTCAATTCAGAGATGCACAGGAAATCCTGACTGCCCATTCACTGCCCTAAATTTAGCTTGTGATTTACAAAGCTCTAAAATTGACTTTGCTGCAATATTCTACATAGTAATTTCCCTTTTGTGCCATCATTTTCATCAAGTGATCCATTAAATTGTCTGAAAGAAATAGGGATTTTCTGTTGTTTTGGTTTTTATCCCTACATCATGTATCACCCTAGTTATAGCCATTCAGTTCCCTGTAGGGTAGGAAAATGAGTATTCCCTAGGAGAAAGAAAGGGGAGCCATCTACACATGTAGCTGACCCTAATCTGTAGAAAATTACATTCTGCTCAGTACAACAGTGTGGAAGATTTCATTTGTCAGCTTTCTTTCTTTCATCAGCAGGTGTTATTGTTCCTGTGGGAAATGCAACAAAGATTTAAAGGAAAAGAAATCGGGTTATCATATGGCAATCTTTTTGGCTGGCATTTTCTATAATCCATCAGACAAGAAGGCTACATTGTACATGGTACCAAAAGCTGAAGTTAACCAAAGGACCACTGCATCTGGGAAAGACTTGAAATGAGGACATCATAAAGCAAGACATGCTTTCACATTTTATATACCGTGATATATCCTGGCTTGGGCCATTTAGAGTGTAGAAAATACTGAGTACGTATGCTAAAAATTCAGCAGGGAGTTTTTTGTGTTGTGGGTTTGTTTTTTTTTTTGTAAACAATACAATCAGGGCATGACAGGGTCCTCTTGGGAACAGCTTTCATTTAAGCTGAAATTTTCAAAACCTGCTACAGAGGTTTTGATGCAGATTTCATACAAATATCTGAGTCTCTAAATAGTAACAAAATCACTGGAAACCTCAGTCTTAAAACAAAGCAACTTGATTAGTGAAAAGCTAATGGGCAACAACGTTGAATAAGAAGGAAGAGGAGCCATACAACTGAAAACAGCCACATTTCCTCTAGTGTTAATGATACATGTACATTCCTCTGTACAACTGTCTTGTTGACTCAAAAATATTCAGGGTGAAGCAGTTCAGATCAGGCTCTGATGGACTACATCTTGTCAGCAATGCTTACAGCACGCTTCTTGACCAAGGTTGCTGCCACCCCTGGGTTCTGCCCCTCCTGCCTTCCCCCAGACTGTGCGTTCAAGCACTCACTGTGGGGCTCCTGCACTCCCCCTTCCAGGCCTAGTGAGCATCCAAGCACTAGCAAATTTTGCTTGAAAGAACTTAAATAATGACCCCAGTTTCATACCCAAAGCTTCTTAAGTCTAAGTGCAAAACCCAGTCACTTGCAGAGCCTTTCACTGTGTCACTGGTTTGGAAGTAGACTGTGAAATGGTTGGAAGAGAGCATGTACACATTTGTACCTGGTTCACAAGACCTGCTCACAAATTGACTCCTACTTATATGGTGCTTAACACCTTTTCATTAAAATATGTATAGAAGCTGCTAATACAGCACCAAGACACTTCTCTGATCATTTCCTGTATTAATATATTCACCATTATCTGGCAATGTGCAGACAGGCCAACAGCAAAAGATGGCTTTAAACAGACATTTCCTACAGATTACAGATCTTATCAACTTTGTAGAAGCAGTGATTAAAAAATTCTGGAGTTAAATAAATCTCCAAAGACTCTCTTAAAAAGCCTCACCATTTTTTTTTGTAATGGAGAAGCAGAAACACATTGACAGCGTCTTAGATAAAAGCCACTTGCTGCTGAAGAACAATTTCACTGCAAGGCATGGGTTGTCTAACACGGCAATCACCACAGTTCTGAAACAACTCCCACCTTTGACTCTAATTTGCTTAAAACAGGCTACTTCTGCATATGGCTCCTCTGAAATTAAGTAATAGTACCAAGTTCTTCTAAAATTCATACCCTGAAACTCTGCCATCTTCACTGAGCACAGAATCAGACCTTACAGGGAAAATAAAAAGTGAGGCACCTCTTGTGCAGCCTTCCTTAAGAAATGAGAGCTCTGCGTTACATAGTGTTTCTGTCTGCTGGTTTAGTTTAGTCAGAATGCCTTCCTTGATGTTTCTAAAGACAACTTAAGGCCTTGCTAATGATACACGTCAAGTTACGTCGGAAAAGATTTTTAAGTTTAAAAGGCAAAATAATGTAAGTGAATCTTCTACGTCTCTGGACCCTTTGCAGCTTCTTTGAGAGGCTCTTACTACCACAGACACAGCCACCAGCAAGGATACCTTCTGTTAATTTCAGCCATGCTCAAAACTGCGTCAGGTTTCCAGGAGCTCTGTGACATTAGATTGGGAAAAAAAGAAATATATTCAGTGTCTCTCAAATGACTGCTTCCCATCATCCTTTGGACATATTCACCTGGAAGCAAATCTAATGCCAAACAGCAAAAGTGGATGGATAACAGGCACATGAAAAGGAATAAATACACTTCAGAACAACCTGGAAAATAAGCGTAGTGGGACACTGTGAGGATATCTGGGAGTAAATTAGGTCAAGTTCAACACTTATCAAAAAAAGAAATAAAACATACAAAGATAAAATAAGGGGATAGGGAAGCCAAACAGCTGCAAGCACAGCATTAGAGAGTTTGTTTTTTAAACTGATCTCCACAACTCTATCCTGCTATTACTTTTATGTAAACAATACAATCTCTGTAGTTTCTGTCAGAAATGAGTGGGATCCAAATGAGGGGAAATCAGTCTTGGGCAGGATCTTTCTTAATAACAAAGAGTATCTGAATCACTGATCTATACTATTTCCACTCTAAAGCAGTTCACAGAACATCTCATTTGGAATTGTTCTGCTTTAATGGCCCCAAACTTCGATTCATCGTCCTCGCATTCAAACCCTTGGTGCATATGATATAAAGCAGAAATCCCTGGTAAATGAGACTTAAATAGATAGAGACAGTTAAAAGACTTTGTATTTCCATGAGCCATTATATCAAAATGCAAACACATGTACACGTAGCAGCCTTGACTAATTTTACTATGTCAGCAGAACTTAATCACAGCTACAGCAGGTATCTTGCGGCAACCACATCTCAACTGATTCACAAGAGTGAGAGCAATTTGGTAATGAGATCATCCATCGTCTCAGATGCACTAAAATGAAAGTGAAGGAAATCTGGACCAGACTGGAGATGAACTACAAGCCAAAATCAATATATTTCCCAATTTCACTAAATAGTTGGGAATATCATTCATCTACAGGAAACCAAATAGATAGGACGCAGATATATTTTAACTTGCCTCTTTCTAAGGGAAACTGTAGCTGTGGTAATTTATAGGTTAATAAGCAAAGGAGTCCTTAGTATTCAGCTGAACAAATAAAGTGATTCTTCACTATTGGTTTGCTGAAAGGTCACACAGTAATGAAGGCTCCGATGGTCCCAAGCTCCGTTAAGGAAATACTAATTCAAGGCAGCTGTTCTCCTCTCACAGTAAGTGTTAGATAGTTCAGTCCTAAAACCATTTCCTTTGGTTAGATTTTGGTTTGTAAAACAGCTAAGGCCCAGCAGATACTTGATAATGAGGCAAGTAACATCAGGTACCTGCAGAGTGCTGCACTGCCACTGTACGGCTCCAGGAGCACGCATAGGGCTGACCAACTGGCACTTCATCCTGGTCAAGTGCGCTAGTGCCACTTGGTCAGATAGCAATAACCTGCGTTTTTAGCATATCATCTGCAACACATATTACTCCTCTCTGTTTTCTATGATAAGTTAAAACAGCTATACTTCATCATAAATGATGAAGTAGATGATGAACGGCACCGGCCCTGCTGGCAACAGATGGAGTCCAGCTGTCTCACAGGGGGAAAAGGATCATTGCTCATGAATAGGCGGGGCTCATCGAGAGGGCTTTAAACTAGGTTCAAAGGGGGGAGGGGATAAAACCAGGCTCACTAGAGATGAGCCTAGGGGTGGCATGCCAATGCTGGGGGCGAAGCCCAGCTCAAGTGCATCTACACCAATGCACGCAGCATGGGCGGCAAACAGGAGGAGCTGGAAGCCATTGTGCAGCGGGATAGATATGACTTAGTCGCCATCACAGA